>NC_056747.1:168312167-168422167 GCF_019279795.1 Protopterus annectens | reverse complement strand
TCTCTATGCATTTTTGTAAGTTGCTCTTTGGATTTTTTTTTTTTACTTATTGATGTAGGTTGTAGGTGAAAAGTGTCCTTCACCTGTCTTCTAACCCTGTTAACAGACTTTAAATAAATGGATAAACAAACAAAAACAAGCAAATATGTATCCAAGATATTCTAGTTTTGGCATCAATGAAAGAAATGTGGAAATTTTCTTGAAATTTCACATCAGAATTGTGATCCTCGAAAGACTAGGTATGAAAATAGGGAATGTATTTACTAAGTGTGAGGTTGATATATATATATATATATATATATATATATGTGACAGGAGTCTGGAAATACAAAAGATTTTGCCTTTCACTGATATTTGCTGTATTTTTCCATAATTGCACTTTCTTTTCTAAAGTTTCAAGTATTGATGTTTTTGGTCTGACACACGTTAGAGACTGAATTTTTTAGTGCAAAGCAAGAGCCTTTCTTTTTTGCATAACCTTAAAATGGCTCCTCTCCCCAGACAGCCTGAAGGAAATGTGGCAAAAACTCTGAATTGCAAATAGTGTTTTGGGAGAGAGAACAAATGAAACCAGTGATTCAAAGGTAGAATCAGGCATTCTAGGGAATAATTTAGAAACTGATGAACCAGTGCTCTTGGGGAAGAAGGACATTTCACATGAATTAAACCTCTCAGAAGAATACAAATGACAATTAACTGAGACAAAGAATACTCAGTGGTTTTATTAAATTCCAAAAATTGTGTCAAAATAAACTTTTTTTTACAAAGGAATACTGCAGTCCTGCTTCAGATGGAAATAACAGGTAGTCCAAATTAATTAACAAGAATAGTAAAAAGATACAATTGGTCCAGTGGGGAGACCTGGGCTCTCTATTGTGCCAATTGGTCCACTGGGGAGACCTGGGCTATCTATTGTGCCAAGGAGAGCCAAATCTACCTCTGTCTGTAAGAGCCATTTTTATTGCTATGTTATGCCTTTAGAACTCTGTGAATGAAAAATAAAGGATTAAAAATATAAACAAACATCTTTATGAAAGGGATAAAGCATATAAATAAAAGAGTCCCTGTATCTGGCTGTAGGAAGCAATACCTCTGCAGTTTTATATTCTCTACTGCTATAAAAAGATGTAATTTTGGATATTTCTAGAGATGAATCCTCTGTTAAACTATGAACTGGCTGATTTATATTTAAATCATACTTCTCAACCTCTTAGAGCAAGAAATCTGGACAAAGACATAAATAACAGTGGGACAAATGCCCCAAATTAGGTGCAGTTTTTAAATATTGCTCTTACAAACTTAAAAAGTAGATAGAATAACATGTTTTGTATTCACATGAATTTTGTGAAAGATAGGAAGTGTGAAACTCAAATGTATGCATGTATATATGCACATGTAATATATATATGTGTGTGTGTTTGTGTGTGTATGGATGTACTTCGAAACATGAAAGTAAACAAATCTTGAATGGCTAAAGATTGATCCTAAAAGATCAGAAGCCAAAACACGGAAAAAAACACTTACGTTTTTTTTCCAGGGACAAGCCCCCACACCCCCAACTACTTGTATATACCAACCCCAAGATGGCCCTACAGTGTGGAAAAGGGCTAATTCCCTGACCCCCACTGTGCACAATTTTGCACAGACTTAACACCAGTAGAAATGATCAAATGTCTGGTATTATTTTCTAACTTCAATCTTTAATTATTTACCACTAATTTGCCAGAAAAACACAATTTTACAACAAATATGAGGCAGAAATCTAGACATTCTGCAAAAAATCTGTACAGTTGAGAGGTAAGCTTTAAATGTAAGAGCTGGAAAAGAATTTCAGGAATACTTCAGGTTGTTGGAATCATTTGGTATTTTCAGAGCTTTAGCATGTATAAAAAGGCAACAGAAACCCCTTTTTCTGAATGTTTCACTACTATTATTTCATTACCTTTCCATGGAGATCTGACACTTGGGTACAGCTGTGTTTGTTGATAATATGCATTAGATAAAAGGCCATCTCTTCAAAACTGTATTACTCTTCTTATGCTGGGCCTGAACACTGAGCACACACAAACACGCAGACACAAACACACACACACAAACTGCTTTGCAAACTGCCATCAGATGCAGAATACTGATGTGCAATTTAATCTCGTCTGGGAACCAAGACCCCCTGGACTTTTAAATCAGATGCATAGGCTCCCCAACCTCCAAGACATGTCTGATAAAACAGATGAAGTGATGGAGATTTGTAGTATGGACAGCATTCCTTATGATAAACCAAATTGTTTTACTACACTAAGTTTGTGAGACAGATGCATTCCTTCCAGTATCTTTGATTTTACTTCCTCCATGATGGCAGGTACCACTGGAAAAAACATTTTTAATTTTGGGCTGTGGGCTATCCGAGTGGTTGTCACCATTAACCTTTGTGTCTGGAATAAAAACTTTGCTGTTATGCATTCTTTGTGAATTGGGTTTTTTAACATATTTTTGAATGTTTTGACTAGGATGGGAGTCTAGGGCCAACTCCAGAAAGAAAATGCTCCTAGATAGTTCATGTTGAACATTTTGAACAAATATCGTCAAGGCTTCTGTTTCTGCTATCCATCATTTGGATGAGACATTTATTTATTTAACATTCGTTTACTGGGAAAGTCTAACTTGGAATGAACGCAATTTTCAGTGGTGGCCCGGGGAAAAATGCTCCAGATGCATGTCTTTGTACCAAGGGAGGAAACTGGAGCACACCCACACAAATGCAGGGAGGACATGCAGACTTCGGACAGAAGGTACCCCAGCTGAAAATCGAACCGGAGAACCTCTTGCTGTGAGGCGACAACATTACAACTGCACCACTGCACCATCTGTCAAATTAAATGAACCAATTAATATGTAACACCCCTGCACTGGCCCAGTAATCAAGGAGCTTCAATCCTCACCACTAGCACCAGTGAGGGACATGTACATTGGGAAGATGACAAGTACACACACAGTGAAGCACAATTTCCCTTAAGAGCACATAGGGATCACAGTCAGTCTGGGGCTGGTTTTCCCCTCTTTCTCCAGATCCTCAATAATACTCCCCACTGGCACAGTTATAGGGTTAAGATCTCACCTGAGTGTTCAAGCCAAAACCTCCAGCACCCTCTCTGTTCAACCAGTACTTCATGTCCCTGCCCAAGTAGCTGACACACACACACACACACACAGACACACACACATACTTTGAGATTTCATTTATATACAAACACAGATACACTCCTGGGAAAGGCTGGCACAGGTTCACTAGCTATGTCCCCTTCTGCCCAGACTATAAGGTAGTTAACATTGTCACCAACCAGCTGTTTATCAGCTACTATAAGGCCCTTCCAAAAAGATGACCAGTTCTTCTGTTTGATGTTACTATTATCCAAATGGTAAGTGTGACTAAACTTTTAAAGCTATTCAGGAGTGGCCTGTACAGTGTCACCAAATACATATGCAAGTACTCTAAGAGCTTAAATACCTCTAAACAACATTTAATTAAATTAATTAAAAACACATTAAACCAAGGCCCAGCTGCCTGAGTTGGTGAAAAGCTCTGGTTGATGTAAAATATCCCCTGCCACTTATCACAAATAGTAGGGCCTCTTTATTTACAAAACATTGTATACGATTCTATTCACAAACTTACATATTTATATTTTTACAAATTTCCATTATTGCCATACAATAATAGATATCTTACTTTTCATTATTATGATAAAGTTCTGTTGTTTGCCCCCACTCCATTTTCTACAACTAACATGTAATCTGCTTAAAATTACTGCTAGTCTCCATTTACCATTAAAAATGATTTCATTTAGACTTTCATTCCAAATGTTTTTCTTAAAATTACTGTGGGTCTCCCTAACCATATCCATATTTAGTTCATTTGCTCCTTTTATATTTTCAAAAACATTTTCTTTATACAATTTTACCACAATTTTGTTATCCTTGTACATCATAAGAAAACATGTTCTATAGTTTTCTTAACACAGTATATACAAACTTTTTTCCACTAATTTTTACATGGCATATTTCCCTTTACTGGTAATTTATTAATCACTAATCTCCATAAAAACTCTTGGCATTCTACTTGCTTATTATACCATGTGTTTCATACCTTTATAGCTTTAACTTTTTCATTCACTAGATCAGCCCAAGGATGAACATAATAATGTCATGATATTTTATACCACACGTTCCTCTTATTTTCCAATTCAACAATGTTTCCATAAAATAATTTTTTTCATAACATCTCATTACTTCATTTTAGCATACGTTCCCGCTTTTTAATTTTCTTAACATATCCCAATGCCACTTATATTTGCACTTTAGTAAATTTACTACTAACTTTTCATTTTTATCATTTATCCAAAAAAAAACTTTATACAAATTCAAAGAAGTGTCATAAACAATTGTGTTTGTTAAGCGTAAGCCTCCATCTTCCTTGTCCATGTTTAAGACCTCTCTCTTCACTGGATTCGGTCTTGAACCCCATATAAAAGAAAAACATATTTGCATTATTTCTTTTTGCATACATTATTGGCAACATATAGACACCAGCTAAATATGCAAATTTTCCCAGTATAACAGAATTAATGAAATCCCCCAACAACATACCTCCTTTATTTTATCTAGTATCTTATTCCATTGTTCCTCACTTACATTTTTACCCCTAAATTTTATTCCTAACACAGAGATTTCCTTCATTGTGAAAGGCATTCCTCCTGTCTTTACTATATCACCCAGTCCTATACTTTTTTCTTTATTTAAAGTCATGTCAATTATATTTAAACACTGATGTATGTAACATATAACTTCTTTCATCCAGACTTTGTTTCTTGTAATCAGTATAATATCATCTGCATAGGAAAACATAAATGGATTTTTTTATCTCTTCATTAGTAATACAAATAACACTTCTCATGCAAATTTACATCTCTGACTAATACATTCATAACTAATGCAAATAAGATACTTCTTATAGGGCACCACTGACATATGCCATTCTTTATATCGATTTTATTTTATATCTATTTCGTTGCTTATCCATTCAGTCACTAAAATTCTTACTTTATTTTTATTATATGCAGAACAATATACATTATTAATTGTTTGCTAATATTATATTTTTACATAATTGTCCACAGATGTTCATGATGTACTGTAGCAAAAGCTGTATTTAAATGTCCTATTACGACCTTGGTCTCATCAGTCCTGTGTATAATACCATCAACAATTTCCCTTACTATGAATATTAATTCCGGACATCCTTTTTTCCCTTTAAAACTATAAATGCTATCTTTCATAATATGTTTTATTTTACTTTCCATTCTCTTCTGAATTATTTTCATAAAAAATCTTATAATCTGTATTATTCAATAATATAGTTCTCCAGTTTTCAATTTTATTTTTATCTTCCTTTTTCCATACAGCTTTAAGTTTACCACTGCATTAATCTTTATACATAAAATCTTAATTGGACTGCTCATTCATAACTTTTATGAAGTACGTATTTCTGCCAGTCAGAAAAATTCTTATAAAGTTGGTATCCTATTCCATGTGATCTAAAACTGATTGTAAATTAACGTTAGTATATTATCGAATTCAAATAAGGAACTCTAGAGTTCCAATGCCTTATTTTCTTGTACTGTCAATTTTTAACATGGCATTCTTATTTTTACTTGATGTCTTGAAATGTTTCTTTATATAATTTATTACAATATTCATAATGTAAAGCAGAATATAATTCCAACAGTAACCAGGTACCTCTGCAAAAACACAAAACAAATCCAAAGAATAAAAGCAGGCAGAGGCTCCAGTCTCTTCAGCTGATTTATTACAAGATACACAAGCGCTTTCACCACAAGGCTTCTTCAGGTGTATAAAAAGCAGCACTCAACACACCCATTCTTATACTAAGCATTAGCTAGTCACATGATTAAAAGAGAAAACTCTTAAAGGCACAAAGAACAATTGTATTGAACCCACAGTAAAATGCATAGTAAAATATATAGAAAACTTCATTGCAAAAAAACACATTTCATAAAAGCAATATTACAAAAAATACATATTACAAATACACATAAACCACATAAATGTAACAAATTCTACCTACGTAATGGTCTATTTTTCAGGATGGGTCTCAATGGTACATGGTCATTAAGACCATGTCCCGTGTTAGCTCTTAATCTCACAATCCATTTAGCCTCCAGGTCCTCAGTTTGAACTCTGGTGTCACCACCCCTCAAGTTCTCATAACATTTACCTAATACCATAAATGTAAAGGTGTGTTGATCATTCGTTTCTTTAATGTGTTTTGCTAAAGCATTGAACACACTACCCTTCTTAATATGGTATAGGTGTTCCCTGATCCTATCCCTTAATAGTCTGTCTGTCTTTCCCACGTAGAATTTACTGCATACTTTTCAAGTACCAAGGTAAACCACATGTGAAGTATCACACCTTGCACTGGTTCTTAGTGTATAAGTTACACCAGTGTCTGGATGCAGAAACTGTATATCTTGATTTATAAATTTACAGAACTGGTACCTAGTGCACGGTTTAGTCCCTGGTGTATCCTCAGTCCTGATTTGGTCTCTGGGATTGCAAAGTCGTCGCCTTAGCGACTTCTTATGTTTAAAAGTAAACTGTGGATGTGTTCCTATCAGGTTGCTAACTTGTTTATCAGATGTCAAGATATTCCAATGCTTGCCTATGATGTCTGTGTAGTATCTTCTATTTCTAGAATAGCTAAAACACATTTTAAGTGGTTGTGAGATTTGTTTCTGTTGACCCCCGTTGCATAAATCACTTTCTACCTGTTCAGAGAAATAGGATCTGGCTCTACTGTGTCTAGAGTTTCTCACTGTCCTAATACTTTGATTGACAAGTTTCGGGTCATAGCCCCTCTCTGCTAGTTCTATATTTATCTTGTCTAGTTGTTCCACAAAATCTATTTCTTTAGCATTCAATCTAGAGGCCCTGTAAGCTTGATTCTGTGCAACATTCCGAAAAATGTAGTGAGGGTGCATGCTATCTTTTCTTAGTAAACTGTTCACATGACATCCCTTCCTAAACATTTTAGTGCTCAGTGCACCATTAAGTTCTTGTATAATAGAGACATCTAAAAAGCTGACTTCAGTATATGAACAGTTCATGGTGAATTTAAGGAAATGTGTTGAAGCATTAATGTAGTCTTGCTCAAACTAAAACTTGCTCAAACTAAAAAGAACACAGTTTGAGAAATTTCATCTCCAAACTTGTATTGCTGAAGGCATTGTGCCTCGAGGTTTGAGAATTCTTAAAATGCCCGCACAAGCGGACTGTGACCCTTTACTATTAAGTGAATGGCAGAAATTAAATCTACAGACCAGTGTTGGCTACTTAAAACTATTGTCTGACTTTGCTGAAAAAGAAGAAACAAAATTACTACTTCAGATCAAGAACAAATATCTTGATCTGTGTAAAAAAATATGACCCTGCTTCGATTGTGAAGCCAATAAATGATATGCTTGAGAATGCTCATGTCTATTCTCGTAAGTTAATACAAATCAAGTTAAAAAAAGTTGTATAGAGACAGAGTAGATTTTTCATGAGACCACGTCTTTATGTGGCCGAGAGTGGCTAATAATAATAACAGGGCCAATACTCAAACCCCTGTAGTTGAGTCAACCAATCAAGGAAGCATCATTGAGGTTCCCGCTAATCGGACAGCCGCCACGACAACTTCCATTAATCGAGAGCCTGAAGACATCCAGGAAATGGATGAGGGGAGGGCTCAGATAACTAGCGACCTAGGTGGCACCACGCCGACGACTGAGACAACAGTGGTAAGAAGGAAAACTATCACAACCACAGCACAAGTTCATCAAGAAGCGACTGGTGAAGCTTTGAATAGATGCGATCTTGATGATGGCATTCATACTTCTTTTTTAGAAAGCCTACGACCTTTAGGTCTGACTTTCCCTCTTCCAACCAGGAAGAGGTCTGTAAGCTGAGGAAAAGGAGGCTTGAACCATGGACAACAGAGAGGGAGAAGTATGACCAGAAACAAAAGGATGCACCCAGAAGGAACGGTGAGTCCATACACGATAAAGAAAGCCTTCATGAACAGCAAAAATGAATAGTTAACTTATCAACTCATACTCTATCTAGATATGAATGTAATGTGTTGGAAAAAGGACTTTCATTTATTCCGACTGCTGACCTTGACATTACTGAAACTGTATTTGATATTAAGTTATTTACACGCAATTTAATGTTGAACATTATGTATGCTAACAATGGTGAAAATGGGGAATTTATGTTTAAAACCCAAGCTCTTTTTTACCCAAGTTAAATCCTTTGGTTTCTGCATTTGAACAGTTATGTTTAGTTGATGTTTATAGAGTGTTTCATGAACAAAAATTACATCCTAGTTGCAGCAGACAGTGCAATTTATCCATGGATGAATTTACAGCATTAAATAATTTACAAACGAATCCATGTATCATGATACGCCCTGCAGACAATGGAGGACAGATTGTAATTTTGAATAGGGAAGACTGACAGGAGAATGCTTGTTTTATTAGCTGATGACACATTTTATAAAGTTATTACTTTATCACAAGTTAATAGAATGGTTGAATATGTACACAATAAGCTAAGGGAAATAGCCAGGATGGGTCTCATTGATGAAGATTTATAAAAATACTTCCTTATATTTAACCCCACTACCCCAGTGATTCAAGGATTACCCAAGGTACACAAAAATAGGGAAAATCCTCCTATGAAGCCCATTGTAGCTGGACGCAACTGGTGCACTGAGTCCATTTCTATTTTTGTGGAGAAATTCCTTAGGAATCTGATTAAACGGTCAGACTATATCTTGAAGGACACTGAACATTTTGTGAGAGACTTGTACAGATTTGCATGTGAAAGAGAGCAACAAGCCTGTAAACAACAAATGCTGTTAGTTCCCCTTGATATGGTGCCACTTTTCACTGTTATTCCAAATGATTTTGGGATTAATAGTGTAACTCGGTTAATGCTTGAAACCAGGGAGTATGATAGAGATATGGTGGCCCTAATACGGTTACAACTAGGTCTGGTACTGGAGAATAATGTGTTCATGTTCAGGGATAAGGTCTACTGGCAATGCAATGGGGTAGCCATGGGAACATCATGTGCTAGCAGTTATGCTAATGCTGTAATGTCCAAATGGGAACAAGATAATTTGGTCATGGGCGACTTTAAAGATGACATATTTTTTCGCAGGTTTGTAGATGACCTCTTCCTTTTAAGGGTGGGGTCTATAGAACATCTAATGATGTTTGTAGACTATATTAATGCTTCAACACATTTCCTTAAATTCACCATGAACTGTTCATATACTGAAGTCAGCTTTTTAGATGTCTCTATTATACAAGAACTTAATGGTGCACTGAGCACTAAAATGTTTAGGAAGGGATGTCATGTGAACAGTTTACTAAGAAAAGATAGCATGCACCCTCAATACATTTTTCGGAATGTTGCACAGAATCAAGCTTACAGGGCCTCTAGACTGAATGCTAGAGAAATAGATTTTGTGGAACAACTAGACAAGATAAATATAGAACTAACAGAGAGGGGCTATGACCAGAAACTTGTCAATCAAAGTATTAGGACTGTGAGAAACTCTAGACACAGTAGAGCCAGACCCTATTTCTCTGAACATGTAGAAAGTGATTTATGCAATGGGGGTCAACAGAAACAAATCTCACAACCACTTAAAATGTGTTTTAGCTATTCTAGAAATATAAGATACTACACATACATCATAGGCAAGCATTGGAATATCTTGACATCTGATAAACAAGTTAGCAACCTGATAGGAACACATCCACAGTTTACTTTTAAACATAAGAAGTCGCTAAGGCGACGACTTTGCAATCCCAGAGACCAAATCAGGACTGAGGATACACCAGGGACTAAACCGTGCACTAGGTACCAGTTCTGTAAATTTATAAATCAAGATATGGAGTTTCTGCATCCAGACACTGGTGTAACTTATACACTAAGAACCAGTGCAAGGTGTGATACTTCACATGTGGTTTACCTTGCTACTTGAAAAGTATGCAGTAAATTCTACGTGGGAAAGACAGACAGACTATTAAGGGATAGGATCAGGGAACACCTATACCATATTAAGAAGGGTAGTGTGTTCAATGCTTTAGCAAAACACATTAAAGAAACGAATGATCAACACACCTTTACATTTATGGTATTAGGTAAATGTTATGAGAACTTGAGGGGTGGTGACACCAGAGTTCAAACTGAGAACCTAGAGGCTAAATGGATTGTGAGATTAAGAGCTAACACGGGACATGGTCTTAATGACCATGTACCATTGAGACCCATCCTGAACAATAGACCATTACGTAGGTAGAATCTGTTGCATTTATGTGGTTTATGTGTATTTGTAATATGTATTTTTTGTAATATTGCTTTTATGAAATGTGTTTTTTTTGCAATGAAGTTTTCTATATATTTTACTATGCATTTTACTGTGGGCTGAATACAATTGTTCTTTGTGCCTTTAAGAGTTTTCTCTTTTAATCATGTGACTAGCTAATGCTTAGTATAAGAATGGGTGTGTTGAGTGCTGCTTTTTATACACCTGAAGAAGCCTTGTGGTGAAAGCGCTTGTGTGTCTTGTAATAAATCAGCTGAAGAGACCGGAGCCTTGCCTCTGCCTGCTTTTATTCTTTGAATATTCATAATGTGTTCCTGAGATGATCTTAGCTCTCCTCTATCATCGTTCATATCTCTCATTAAACTCTCTTTAGCAATGCTACTCAAATAAGCTGATAACTCTTCTTTTATACCTTGTAAATAATATCTTTGCTTAAATAATAATTCTTTAATTTTTTTCTTGATTCTTTTCATAAATTCTCCATTCTGCCATATAATATTCTCTATTGTTTCTTTCCAACTCCTTTAAAGCATCCATACTGATTGCTTTACAATTTTTTTCTGCTTTTCTTACATCTGACTGCCATTCTTAAAACATATTTATATTTTTCTTTCAAAGCTGGCCACGTCAGATTAACTTTTATAACACACTCTAGTGGAAATGTGATCTTTATAACATACTCTAATGGAAATGCGATCTTCCCATAAACACACACTTTTTTATTTTCATTCCATCGTTTTTTCATTTATTCTATTTTATTCCTTTTCTGATCTGATATACTCCTTGTTTTCCAGTAATAGGCTTTTCAGATCACTCAGCCATATGGATAGAAATACAAGTATATCTCCCTTAGCTATATTTAAACCCTGTGATATAATAAAATAATTTATTACTGTCTTATATATACCTTGACTATATGTCTATAAATTATTATTCCAAAACTTTAAATTGACACATTTTGTAACTTCAACAATGTTCTTAACATTATTTTCTGTCTTTTTTCCTCTCAAATCACAATTAAATTTTCTGTTAACATTATATTCATATTAATTATTACATAATCCAGAATTTTATGAAATAAATTATTTTTCTTTACTTGTAGTATAGGCATACAGTGCTATAATTCTGTTTACCTGATTGTGCCATCTGAGATGTACAATAGTTGATCTTCCCATCATTGCCAGTGTTACATTCAGTATTTTCACTGACATCCTACAAAGTACAGCGATGCCAGAATATAGTTCTTTTCCTAGGTTCCATATTGTATTTCTTTCCCAAAGTTTCTTTGTAATTTCTTTCTCTGTCAAAAATCTTGCATCTTCCAGTCCTATTATGTCAAAATCACACTTGCTACACTAATTTAGTATGCCCATTCTTTTAATTATATGCCTAATACTAAAAGCACTCTAAATATGTTGTCATGTCTATGTTGTAGCTTAACAAAAATTATGTAAATGTGAAGTATTTTTCTCATTTGCTTTATCCATTTCCTTTTCACACTTATCCCTTTAAACTTTATTTTTCTCTCTCTTACTCTTTGCCAATAGAATTTTGTTTACCTGTCACTATTTTCCAATTTATATCTTCATCACTTATTTCAGAACGTTGTTCTATATCATCTTCTGTTTCATTTTTCTCTTTATCCTTATCTTTATTTTTACCCTGATCTTACTTCCCTACTTCCTTTTTATGTTTTATTGGGACTGTTTTTTCCCTTTGTATCCTGTCCTTACATTTGCTATCTTCTTCTTTTTCGTCCTTTTCCTCTGGATTACAATCCATCCATACATGCTCAGCTGTGTTACATTTTTAACACTTCAATTCAAACTTTTTTGCATAATGACCTATTTCCTCACAAATATAACATTTCTTCTTATCAAATTAGTATCTTTTCCACAATAAAAAAATGTTTTTGGCTGTCCCCAATATTTTACAACATTTCTATTACACTCTACATTTATTATACTAGGGATATGAACAAGCTTTTCTTTTTCCGTTTTCAGTATAATATGACAGTCCCATCCCCCAGACCACAATCCTCTGTAATCATAGACTTTGCTAATGTCTATAACATCTGTACAAGGTTTGCTTAAATGTCTCTTTTTCAACTTCATGTCAAGATTGAACATGTATTTTCTTTTTTGTTTGTGTGAAATGCTTTAACCACATAAAAATTCTATGAACTACAGCTCTTTTTTCTTGTTATATTCTTCCCAAACTTTCCAGAACAGAACCAGTCTCAAAAATAACGTCACAAAATGTCTCTTTATGAATAAGAATACAAACTCTAGAATCTCCTGAGCCTTCACTCCTAATGGGACCATTATATTATCCCAAATATTATACCTAGCCATTCCTTTTTTTTCTGCGCTTTTAACTCTCACCATAAATTTCCTTTGATTGTTGATGTTTCTTTCCTGTGTACAGCTCTCATCGCTTTCCCTTTAACAGTCTAAGTATATGATTTATTTGCCTGACAATCTTCTTTCAAAATAGCTTCTGATTCCTCTGATTGAATTTTGTCCATAATTTCACCCCATGAAACATCTTTTCCACTCTCCGGCTTGCTCTACAACAGCAATTTACCCAAAATATCCTGCAATCCTCCAGACTGGAGGGTTATAACAACACATCCTTCATTGTTTTCAATATTTGCTTCCAATGAAACAAATACTGTTGAAACAGCTCCTCAGAATCTCTTAGAGCTTCAAACACTGCACCGGTGATTTCCTCTGTGCTATCTGCCATCTTGGATCTCCTTGATTGCTGTTCTCCTAACTGCCACTGCAATAGGAACAGAACAGGCACTCTCCTAATGAGTAGGGAAAGTTTCCAGATGTCCTGGCCAGTTTCCAGATGCCCTGGCCAGTTTCCAATAGTCAGCATGAATACCATCTTGGGTGTCCACTGAAGAGAGGTCATTGGCATAGTGGGACTAACCTTATCACAAAGTATAAATAAAATCATTTTTTTAGGTTAATGAAACTACTTGAAACACTGAAGAGATTCAAGCTATTCCCTTGGGTGGACAGGAGGGTTCTTTGGGTGGTGTGGTGGCAGGTGCTAGACATTTGATGCACACAAATGACACACAGAAAAAAAAAGCAGTGTCCTGAACTTGAAGCTGTTCCTTGTACTCTGAATCTGAGAGACCACATATGAACAGAATTTATAAAAATGTATGCATGTAGTGAAAATCCATTTCCCCAGCTCAGAAGTGGTAGAAGATGTGAACTGCAAGTGTTTTGACCTTTTTTGTAAAGCACAGAATTATTTAAGCCTTTTAGAACCAGGGGATGCAAATCTCCAGTTTTCTTTGGAATCATACAGAATTTGAATAATATCCTTTCTGGAATGGGCGAACTGGTTTACCGGAATTACTGCCAAACAGGGAATATATCTGTTGCAGGCTTTGTGACATGTAATTTTTCCATGTCGGAGATGATTGGTAAATGTCAGTTCCCATGCATTCACTTGTTACAGCAGCTGAATATCTCATTCGTACTTGAGGGTGGATATCCATGCTTTTACATGTAGAGTAAAATTACCTCTGATGACTTCCAGAGTCCTCATGACATAGCAACACACAAACACACTGTCAATCCTCTAGTGGGTTTGTATTTTTGTTTTAAGGGGAGGGGATCACATTTGGCTTCCTCATCTCTTGGGGGATTCTGAGGAGACCATCACTGTTTCATCTCTTCTGTGTAGACAGGCTTGGCCTGACTTGATAATCATAAGCTATCAAACTTGCTTTTGGGTGGATGGCTGCAAGGCCTTTTGTAGGGCTGGTAGTGAAAGTCAGAACCCTGGCCTCCCTTATTCAAGGTTTAGGGTGGGATATAGTTTGTGAAATTGAAACATACATCAGTGATGTCCCATTTCATTAAATCACTGAAAAACAGAAAGCCAAAGACTTTTGTGATGGAGACAAGCACTCCCCAACACACACACAGATATTTGTCCTCCTGAAGGCTTTACCCTTGCACTGCCTTACTTACTATAGTATACTTGGGATTAATGTGAAAATGTTACATCTGGAACAGAGTTCTACCCATATCAACAAATAAAAATAATAATATATATTTTTTCAAAGAAAAAAGACCTCACTGAAGTTGGTCTTGAGTTGGACAACATAACCAAATACCTAAAAAAATAACCTTTGCAATCTATCCGCTAGCACATTTAACATCAGTGAAGACAGCATTCTTTAGCTGCACTGAATTTTAATAGGAACCTTGGAGAAATTGAGTCTTTTATATTTTTTTAAATACTGCTCCAATGATTACTATTGTGGTGGCGTGCCAGTTATTCTGAACATCAATATCAATGACTGTGAGCCTATTTTGATTAAGTTATCCAGTTTTCTGAGACACTGGGTCTTAGACTTAGAATCAAAAAGTGTCTCAGGTAAATCCTATTGAGTTTTTTTGAACCATTTTCTCATACTTTGAGAGGTACAAATTCTGCCTAATAATGCACAAACCAAAGGGGAACTTTATTTCCCCAGATATCCAGACACTTAGAGGACCTGGACAGAGAAACGCTTTATATTCAAATCTGTGTTAACAAGCCAAGCCTCTGGATTAGGGATGACAGACTGCAAATGGTGTTTAAATTCCCCAGGAACAAAATTGTATGAGGAAACACTTGAGATGGAAGAAGGAACAGAACTACAATATGGTATTAGAAATATGATAATAGCATACTACAAGGTTTTTGATGCCATATATTTTCACTTGTTTCTGAAAAAAGGCACTCTCTTCAAAAAGAATTCTGATAAATGGCTGGAGAACCAAAAATTCACTCCTGGGGTACTGCCTATGCCCCTTATGGACAGAGGCAGTCAGTAAAATGACCCAGGGCTCCAAAACTCTAGGACCCACTACCCTGATACTACCCCATCCCATATCTGGGAAATTTAGATATAATACTGCCATATCCTGGTATTATTGGCTAGGCTTTTAAAGGCTATTGTGCCATTAGTCTAGTAATCACCTGAGAACCTATGAATACTTTACGTAGATTTTGCACATATTCCTATAGTGCCTGTAAAAACAACAATAATATACAATTCCATGCTGTCAACCTTTTAGGCTATCAAAGGTAATTATAGAAGACTTAGCTCTGACATTATCCATGGTTGACACCACTGCACAACCCTACAGGACTATAAAGGAGAAATCCCATTTATGATATGAAGTAGAGTGCTGTTAAAAAACACAGGGTGTTATCAGTGGAAAATTGTCTTTTCAGTGGTAAGAATGAGCTGGTTAAGTTAGCCAGACCAGTTTTCTTGAAGCTCCAGAATTCCAAGACTTGGTGTTGCTAGTGGATTTTATTGTGATTCTAAACTGCAGAAGAAGAACTGTGATCACTTATGAAATCATCAGCTCATATCCCAGCTGGTTTCATTTTACTAGGATAGGAATGCAAAATCCTGTACAGAATGAGTTCACAATCTAAGCATTTGCCAGTGCTAGAGTAAAGGTACATATTATGCTAGGACCAAAGCTATCAGTTTGGTTTAGAGAGACTATGGTGGCGCTACAAACCTAGTCAACATTAATGTTACCTAATCATACAAATTCTGATTTGATATACTGTTTTATCAAGTCTAGAGGTTTTTAGGAGATTTGAGCACAGGCAGTAATGACTATAAAGAGCTCATGAATGGTGACATTCATTCCAGAGATAGTAAGTAGCTGAGTCTGTGTAAAAAGCACTTAAGGTTAACTTGCACAGTACTGGCTACACAGATTGCACTTTTATAGGCGTGGTCATGTCAGAAAACAGATTGCTCTAGAATTATCACATCACATTCAGAAATACCTGGTTTAAGTCAGGTTTCTGAGACTGTTAAGATGTCAAGAACATACAAGTGAAGCAGATATAATTACATAGGCTTCTTATGAATGTTCCAGCCTCTGAGTCATTTAACTATTTAAGCGTAACCTTGAGCAATGAATGGTAAATCAGAAATTCATTCTGGCCCCTATGTCTCTGATAGACAGAGGCAGGCAGTAATGCCCAAACTAACATACCCCCCACATAACCTCTGGAAGCTTCCTAATTAGTATAGCCCCTCCAAATAAACACCCATAATGCATAGGGATACAATTGGGTTGGACTGCACAGATAGGCTTATAAAGGCCTTGGTAGTTAGCTTAGTATATAACTATGAAGGTATGAACTAGAGATGCTGTCAAAGGAAAAAAACTTCAAAGACCAATTCACGTAAGGTTCAAGTATGACACCCTTTATTACTTGCAGCAAGGAGACAAAGCATGCAAATACAGGATTTGTCTAAATTACTAGTGAGCAGTATGCTACTTTTATACATTTCTTTCCATGTTACACAGAAATGTTGCTTCTATTGCTGATGTAGTTAGACACAGCTTTCTGTATTGTTCTACAGAAAATGTTACTTAGATTTCCTGCTGACATGTTCAGATTTAAAACTCACTGTGTTACATAGAAAATGTTACTTAGATTTCCTGCTGACATGACTGGATTATTGTTGATTTACAAAAACATTTGAGAAAAACAACCTGGCCTTGGGGTTTATTTTAGCCCAGTACAAACTTTCTATTCTTCAATTGTGCAGTTCTAATATATATGTGTTACATTTCACCTAGATTCAGGGTACATTTCTAGCTTAGGTACAAGTAATGCTGACTATGGTTTATACTTTCAAACAGCCTTTGTTTTCATTATCAATAGCTTCTAGCAGCTGTGTACTTTCTCATGGCATAAGCAGAAAATCAATAACTCTTTGTTAAGTCTCATGACACTAGTAGAAACACTTATTATTTTCATGACATTAGCAGAAATTAAATGCTTCTTGTTAATTTCCATGGTATAAGCAGATCATAGCTATGCATATTTTCATGACATAAGCAGGATTGGAATGTCTCTAGTAGCTGTGCAGATTCATGCAGTGTGAACAGAATAAATGTATTAACCCTTTTAAACCTCGAATGCACTAAGCATGCATATTACTAATAGATATTTTTCTAACATTTCCCTCCTTTTAATACTTTTATTCTACTTTCAAAATAAGCATAAACAGTTTTTTCTTCCCCTAACCTCTTCCTACTCAGGATTTGCAGTTAAGAGAGTCATTCAGTTTAAACTTATGAAAGCATTTTCAAATTTTCAACAATTCTTCAAGTTCAGCACCTTGGTATAAGGTTTCTGAAACTGACATGTCTATGAAGTCTTTAATCAGTCTTTTCATGCCGGGGATGCAGCAGCAAACACATACCACCAGCAGGATCATTCCTACACAGATGGCAATCAGGATGTTCATCAGGATACTGCCCCACCCCCCAAACAGTCTCTGGAAAAAGTCCGTCAATGGATTTGGTCCTGGCTTGGTCATAGCTGACACTTGCTGAATTACCTCAAGGTGATTGTCTATCTCTTGTTTGTGGTCAGGAATATACGAACAGCACTCCTCCTGGATTACAGCGCAAGTACCTCCTCTCACCACTAGGGTGAAATCAAGAGCCATGCGGTTTTTAAGTACTACAGTTCTCATGGCAGTCAGTTCATCAGTCACCAATTCTAGAGCGGAAAAGGTTGCATTGCTCATTATTTCGGGAAGTTTAGACAGTTTTATCAGTTCCCAGATTGATTTCATTGCTCCATATGCTGGCAATACACCTGCCCACGAGATGATGGTATCACCCAAGTCCATATGCGACAGTCCATTTTTCCCTAGGCTCACAGCATGATGGTTTTTCCAGCCCTCATTGATTTGCCCCACTGGATTGACAGGCTTCTTGATTTCTCGTTGAACATTTCAAATTTTTCCCTGAGGTAAAACTGCTGTGTGTCATATGGCCGGAACCAGGTACCCCAAATAACAGCTGCCGGACCAATTCTCAGGTAACCACTTGTATGCTTTCCTACCACATACAAAATAACAGTTTTCTACTTCGGTAGTAACTTTATTATGTCCTGGTTCTGGATTAAACATTTTTTTGTCAACTATAATCAGTTGTTTATAAAAATCAGCATTATGTTTTACTTCAGTTGCCCTATGCATCAGTTCAAAAAATAAATCATAGCTTGTGTTGCAATATGAACCTGTGTTATCAGTTTTATTGTAGCATCTATAGGGAACAGTCACATTGCAATTGCTCCAACCCACCTGAACTGTATCATTTTTATAAAAACACACAGTCCCCTTCTGTCGAACAGACAAGTGCAATGCTACTTTATCTTGTGATGTAACATCTGATGTATCATAGACTAAATTTTCCCAGGTCTTCTTGGCTCCTAGGGGGACTGAAGTTAACAATAACCCCCCGTATGCTGTTGGTAAAGCTGTGCAAATCCAGCAATTCGAAACACTGAAGGTCTCAGCATACACATATTTGATTGCCTGGTAAGTGTTGAAGTTTGGGTGCCACTCTACGTGCAACTCTCCACGTTTATTCAGTTCAGTTTGTGTGCTGGGAAAAGGAATGGCCACAACAAAAAGATTATTGTCACTAGGTACAGTCAACAGGATGATTATGCAATACTTCTGAGGAAATGGTTGTTCTGCATTCCTGTTTTCTCCGACTCTTTTGAGTGGTTTTATTTGGATTTTTCTGGATTCTATAATTTTTGCTTTTGACATGTGATCTTACTCTCTGCCCTAATAGGACCTTCAGCACCGATGGTTTCTTCATTGGGGTTGAGACGGATCAGTCCTATTGATCTGACCCCCCTTTGTAGCCAGACTTTGTGCTGAGGGCCCCGATGGAGAGGTAAGATTTTTGTCCAGTTCAAAGTTCTTAACTAGTTTGCAGTGCGTCAGGTGGATCCACGAAACTCGCTCTGCTATCTTGACTGCAGTGGGTGTCGAAAGAAGCACCTGGTATGGACCTTCCCACCTTGGTGATGTCCAGTTTTTCTTCTTTATATTTTTCACCCACACCCAGTCCCCTGGGATCACTGCCACTTCTGATGTTTCGGTTTGTTCTTTATCTGAAACAGAATTTGACTGCAACAGATGTTTAGAATTCAACAAATTTCTCATATATTCAGCTAGTGTATAGTCAGCTTCCTGGTCTGCGGACATGAGAAGTTTCCACTGGGGTGTATAATAAGCCCTTCCAAACAGTTTTTCAAAAGGAATCAATCCTTTTGCAGTTGAAACAGTTCTCATGCTCAACAGTGCCAGGGGCAAACAATACAGCCAATTCTTTCCTGTCTCAGCTATTAATTTTCTTAATTTATTCTTTAATATTCCATTATGCCTCTCAACTAGCCCTGCAGATTGCGGATGGTATGCACAATGATTTTTTAAAGAAATACCAAAATGTTTACCTAACTGCTGTATGGTTTGGTTTACAAAGTGTGTACCGTTGTCACTGTAGATCCTTTCCGGAATGCCGAATCTAGGGATGATTTCTTTGACAAGTATTTTTGCCATCGTAGCTGCATCTGGATTTTTGGTTGGAAAGGCTTCCACCCACCTGGAAAACATATCTACAATGACAAAACAATACTTCTTATTTTCACATTTGTTCAATTCTATGAAATCCATACAGATAGTGTGAAACTGATGTAGTGGTGTAGGGAAACTCCCTTGCTTGGGCTTTAACGCCCCTTGTGCATGATGTTTGTTACAAATTTGGCACATCAAACAAAATTTTTTTAGAGTAGTTTGTAAATCCATACGTTGTGAACACCTGGTTCACCAGCTGTACCATCCCCCCTGTTGAGACATGGCACTGCCCATGGCTCAACAAAGCTGCATATCTAAACAAATTAGATGGTAGTATCGGTTTCCCTTCTTTAGAGATGGTACAGCCCCTTTTCGAGAATTGCTCCTTGTTTTACCCATCTTTGTTTTTCTGCTTGCATAGTGAGTGTCTGCATTGTTTTTAACATTTCTAAGTCTAAAATCTCAGAGGGTTGTAGTTCCTCATTTAAAAGAAATACTTCAGAAGCTGCTTGTTTTGCAGCTGTATCAGCTCTCGCATTACCTTTTGAAATCCTATCTTGTTGCTTGGTGTGAGCTGTGCATTTACAAATGGCTACTTTCTGAGGTAACTGAATAGATTCTAAAAGATCTAAAATAAACCATGCATGATTGATAGGTTTGCCAGTAGATGTTATCATTCCCCGGTTTTCCACTGTTGCGCAAAACATGTACAGTAGAAAAAGCGTACTGGCTGTCAGTAAAAATGTTTACACATTTACCCTTTGCTAAGATACATGCCCGTGTCAAGGCAATCATTTCTGCTGCCTGTGCAGATAAGTTGTGTGGTAAAGGTTTTGCTTCTATAATCTCAGTGTCAGAAACTACTGCATATCCTACTAGGTTCTGTCCTGCAGGACCCCTTTTGCACGAACCATCCACGTAGTATGTCACCTCGGCATCATCCAAGGGGACATCCGTGAGATTATTTCTAGGTAGTGTCTTTTGCTCAATTACCTGCAGGCAGCTGTGTGGTGTGCCTTCTGCAGGGGTTGGGAGCAAGGTAGAAGGGTTCAAAGTCGTGCATCATTCAATTGTCATGTAAGGTTGGCTCAACACTATGGTCATACAGGAAAGATGCCTAGCAGGGGAAAGATATGCTACCTTCTCTTGCAGTAAAATAATCACGACTGCATGAGGCACTCTCAAAGTGATAGTGTGGAATAAAACTACTGAGGCCGAAGCCTGCACTGCCATTGCAGCTGCAACTACTGCTTGTACATAGTGAGGTAAGGACCGTGCCACTGGGTCTAGTTGTGATGAATATTAAGCAATGGGGCATTGCTTGTCCCCATGCTGTTGTGTTAACACTGATGTCATATAACCTTGCTTACAATCTACAGTTTGGAAAAAAATGTTTATGGTAGTTTGGTAATCCTAGAACTAATGAGGATGCTATTAACTGTTTCAGTTTGCAGAAAGCAGATTCTGCCTCTGGTGTCCATTGTAACAAATCCTGTACTGCCATAGGCTTCTTATATATCAGGTCAGTCAGAGGTGCAGATTCCAAGGCACAATGGTTTCAGACCTGCTCACAGTACCACCACAGCTTTACTCTCCTTTACCAATACCATAAGCTTCAACCGCAACAATAACAAACTTACATCTTCTCTTTTCTTAGACCTATCAAAAGCCTTTGATATGGTGAATCATACACTTCTTCTGCACACACTAAAATCTCTAGCCCTGGATCCCTCTTCCTTAACCTGGTTTTCTTCCTATCTAGAAAACCATCAGCAAGCCGTACTCTGGAAAAACTCACTATCTGCTCTCCTCCCTATTTCTTTAGGAGTACCCCAAGGGTCTATCCTAGGCCCACTTCTATTTTCCATCTTTATTAACAACCTCCAATCATCTATCCCTAACACTACCTGCATAAAATATGCAGATGATTCCACCATTATTTGCACTGCTTCTTCTCAAACCTAACTCCAGATTCAAACTCAATCAGCCTTCTCAACTGTAGAACAGTGGTTCTCCAATCGCTGTCTACTCCTTAACCCTAAGAAAACTAAATTATTACTCTTTTCACCTACCCGTAAATCGACTTTGTCAAACTTTTGTATTACAGCAACTGACAACACCATTATTTCTCCTGATTCCACAACTAAACTTCTCGGTGTTATTATTGATAATAATCTTAACTATGATTGTCAAATCAACAGTACAATAAAAGCAGTTAATAAAAAAATAGGATCCCTGTACAGGATAAAGCCCTTTCTCACACCTGAAGCTAGGACAACCTTAGCCCAAACACACCTTATCTCTACCCTTCTGTATGCCTCCCCTATTTACACTAATCTATCTAAAAGTAACCTTAAGAAACCTACTACATCTTATCATAATATTGCCAGATTTGCCAGCTCATCCCAATTCAGAACCCACCACTGTCTAAACCTAAAACAACTACACTGGCTGGAACTCCCTAACAAGCTCATTTTTCAACAACTTTTAATAGCACACAAAATTCTATACCAACCTTCTAAAACACCAGCTCTTTGTAACCTCTTGACTCCCTATATTAACCTGAAACAACTACGTTCCTCTGGTAAACTACTTGTTAATACTACCAAAATTATTAATTCTGCAGGCAACTGCCTTTGCTCTAACTCAGTAGGTAAAATATGGAATAATCTTCCATCTGACATCTTCTCTTTGCCCACTCTTCCACTCTTTAAGAAACAACTATTAAGACATCTTAATAATTTCTGGCTTTGCTCTTGTACCAACCCAGACTAACCTGTTTGCACCTTACTCTATCTTAAACCTTCCTTAACCACTTGGATCCCCCCATCTACCTCAACTCTTCAATTGACAAATTATCCCTTTTCTTTGTATATATTACTTTTTTCACTTTAATATTTCCTACCTTCCTTTTTTGTATTGCTAGTAGTTAACCTCTAACTCAATCACATTCTGATTTAGCTTTATTTTAGTTAGTTAAGATCTATAATATATGTGATCACATTTTATTTTTCCCATTGCATAACACATTTGTACTATGTTATTTTTTGTATTCGTAAAATTTGTAAAATTGATTTTACCTCTGGAGCTTTTCTCCCCGGGCCTCCACTGAAAATGGACATAAATCCAGCTGGACTAGCCCGGTCAACAAATGTAAAATAAATAAATAAATAAACAATTTGGAATCCAGCTCCGGCAAAAATTTGTTGTACCCAGGAAGGACATAATTTCCTTCTTGGTAGTGGGTTTTGGTGCTTGCAAAATTGCTACTTTTCTATCCTCATCTAATGTTCTACCTTCCTTGGATATCACATATCCTAGGTATATGACTTGTTTTTTCCAAAGCTGCAGTTTATTTTTGTTTACCTTATGTCCTTCAGCGGCTAAAAATCGTAATAGCGCTGTGGCATCTTCTCTACAATCTTGCTGGGTGGGGGCCGTCAGCAAGATGTTATCAACATAAAGTAAAATCTGACTGCCCCTTGGTGGGGTAAATCCCGCCAAGTTGCTTGCCATTTCTTGTGAGAATATTGTTGGACTTTCACTATACCCCTGTGGTAGTCACATATATGTATACCTTTTCCCCTGAAATGTGAATGCAAATCAATACTGGCTGTCAGGGTGTATCGGTACTGAAAAGAACGCATTGCTAATGTCTACCACAGAAAAATACTTCTGTTGAGGTTTTAAATCATTCAACAGGGTGTGTGGGTCTGGCACCGTAGGTGCCCTTGGTATTGCTGCATCATTTACAGCTCGTAAATCTTGGACCATACGCCATTCTCCATTTGCTTTTTTAACTGGAAATAAGGGTGTGTTACATGGTGAATCAGAAGATTATACTAGTATCCCTCCTTTAAGTAAGGCTGCTATAATAGGCTTCATCCCTGCCTCTGCATCTTTTCTTAAGGGATACTGTCTTTTCTGTGGTCTGAATGCTGACTTTGGTGTGATAGTTACTGGTCCCGCTGTACGAATAAGTCCTACATCTGACTTTCCTGTTGACCAGACAGTTTCTGGTATATTCTGTAAGGCATTCTCTTCCTCCTTTAATAGGAGTGCTAATCAGCTGTCCTTGCTAGACTGCAAGTGTACAGCTGGGTTGGTCTGAGTTATCCAATTCAACTTCTGTATTTGTACTCCCTGTCCTGACAGTTCTAATTCTGTCTGTTTCTCCCATCTCGTGACTTTTTCTCCTAGGTCTGCCCATTCTATTTTTTTGTTCTTGGTTAAGCTAACATGTGGTAATCGATTAGATTTATAAAGTGTAAAGAACTCCTGGGGCAATGAACAGCTGGCTACACTGTTCCCTTCTGTGTCCCAGTACAGGTTACGTAATATCAATCTGTTTGCATGATTTTTAAACAATTTTTGCTCATATTCCTTATCAGGTCCTGGTGTGTTACAATAATACAGGGTACAGTGCACAGGTGTTGCTTATCAATGTCAAGGGTGGGGAACTTGCTGATGGCTACATTCATTAATTCTTCGGTCACAGTCCCTGGACCAGTTGTAACAAAGTCCTGGCTGTACCAATAAAACATTTCACCCTCCGATTGCACTGCAAAGCTATCAATTTGCACTGCAAAGGTATCAATTTGTCACTGTGCTTCCATACCCTGCATGGTTGGGACTACTACTGTACCAAATAGCTGCATGAGGTCTCTGCCCAAGAGGTTTACTGGGCATTTTGCAGAAACAACAATTTTGCTTTTCTGAGTCAATCCTGAAACCGGATCAGTTATTGTAATATTACGGGAGAAGGGCTCCCGATACAGCTGTCCATTAGCTGCTTTTACCAGTATGTAATCAGGTGACTCTGTGTTTTCTGGCAGTTTGGAGGGATGTATCAGGGTTCGTGATGACCCTGAGTCACACAAGAATTTGACTTCCCTTCCTTCTACCAAGAGTGTAACTTTTGGTTTCGTGTCTGCTAAATAGAGCTCCAGGCTCAGTAGAGCTAGGTCTAATATTTCATTTTCTTCACTGTCACTAACTTCTTGCACTTCCTCTATTTCTTCTGTCACATCCTCTACTCCCTCTATCACATTCTCATTTGTCCTTTCTCTGCTATCCTCTTCTAGTGATTCCTGACCATATAGTCAGTCCTCACTCTCCTTGTCTTCCGTGGCTGCCTTCTTATTTTTCCTGCAATCCTTTGCCAAGTGTCCCTTTTTACCGCATTTGAAACATTCACCCCTTTTCTTTCACCCTTCAAAGTCCTCTGATCGCTGATCAGATTGTTTGTGTCCCTGTGCATTTTTCTTGCCCTTTTTCCCGGACTGTACTACATAAACTTCTGCTCCATCTTCTACAGAAAATACTTGAGCTTTCTTTTTCTTTTTGCTATTAACATGCCTTTCGGCATGCCTAGCATATTCAAGTAATGACTGTAACCTGCTTGTACAACGGTCTACCATGTGTTTTGTAATAAAACTGCTTATGGGTGCAATACTGCCTTTTAAAAATGCATTCTTTAACTGCTGTTCATATGGGGAATCTTGTGTTTGATCTTCAGGAACCTGCATTCCACAGTGGTTATTAAAACATTCTAATAGTCTGGCATAATACCAGTCAATAGTTTCACCTTCTTGTTGGATGCATTGATTAATGCAAGTCCAGTCTGCCCTAGGCTTCCATTTTTCAGAGATGCGGTCTGTAAGACCTTTTACTCTGTTGTCTAGTTCTGTGCTGCTATGTGGGAGGGGTCTGTGTGCAGCATCATGGGGATTCCAGTTGCCACTAATCATGTGCCAATCTGGCCCCACAATTTGTCTAACTACGTTTTCTACCTCTTCTCCATTTAAGCTATAACTCAGCCTCATTCCTTGTAAATCTTCTGAGAATTTTCTAAAATTAACTTTTGGATGGGGAATTCCCTCAGTGGCTTTCCGGATATCTTCCGGAGTCCAGGGTCTATACACTAAAATAGTTGGGTCCTGATTATCTTGTCCTGCCTGAGGATTAGGTACTTCTATAAGTGGACATATTTCTTCTTCACTCATAGATCGTGAATTCTTAACCATTTGATATAACTCAATGCCTTCATTTTAGTTACCTGCCCTTGTTTGAGACCTGGTCCCGATGGGATCTCTAATAAATGGTTTTATTTTTACAATGTCTCTATTTTCAGTGACAACAGGATATCGTGGGGGTGGACTAACCTGTTCACTTGCTTCATATTCTGGTAAGGGAGGCGGAGGTGCTGATGCTATTACTAAGTTATTGTCCTCCTTATCTAAAAACATTGTTTTTGAATTGTTGTTCTTTTGTTCCCTACGGTTTACTTCCTCAATCCACCTGTGTGCCTGAGGAATTCCTAATTTGCGTTGCTTTTTTACCCGACCTTTAGAATCGGTTTTGAGCTGTTTGACAAGTTTGATAAGCGAGGATTTTTCTAATTTTCCATCAAATTCATATTTATTAACCCATTTTGAATAATATTTAATATTGTCGGCATGCTGCGACTGCATGTATTTTGCGTCTTCTGTTAACGTCGGATTTTGGGGTCTTTTTGTGCAATTATTACCCATTTTGTTCTACCCTTTTGATTGTTACGTAACTTCTCTTATTTTTAACGTGGTACCACGGATTTTGTTATAGTCTCTTCAGAATGACTGCCTACTTATTCTGTTTTTCCTGATCTATGACAAGACAGTAATCTTTTCTGTCCCTGACTTGTAAAATACAGTCTTGACAAAAACAATACAAATCTAGTCCCTGATCTAAAACAGAAAGCAGAAAAAAGTAGATTCACCTTACCTGAGCCCACGTGATTGATCACCAGTTCGGAGACCTGTCCTTCAGTCGCAGATCAGAAAGTGGCTGGCATCTTTTGTACGACAATTCAGTCGGAGGGCTTTTCAAATAAGAAGAACCAATTTGGTTTCTTCCCCGAATGGTTTCAACTACCTGGCCCGTCTGATCTGAGGCAAAGAGAGGGTTACGGTCCAAAGGACCAATCTGTCAAAGTAAAAAACTTCAAAGACCAATTCATGTAAGGTTCAAGTATGGCACCCTTTATTACTTGCAGCAAGGAGACAAAGCATGCAAATACAGGACTTGTCTAAATTACTAGTGAGCAGTATGGTACTTTTATACAGTTCTTTCCATGTTACACAGAAATGTTGCTTCTATTGCTGACGTAGTTAGACACAGCTTTCTGTATTGTTCTACAGAAAATGTTACTTAGATTTCCTGCTGACATGTTCAGATTTAAAACTCACTATGTGTTACATAGAAAATGTTATTTAGATTTCCTGCTGACATGATTGGATTATTGTTGATTTACAAAAACATTTGAGAAAAACAACCTGGCCTTGGGGCTTACTTTTAGCCCACTACAAACTTTCTATTCTTCAGTTGTGCAGTTCTAATATATATGTGTTACATTTTACCTAGATTCAAAGTACATTTCTAGCTTAGGTACAAGTAATGCTGACTACGGTTTATACTTTCAAGCAGCCTTTGTTTTCATTATCAATAGCTTCTAGCAGCTGTGTACTTTCTCATGGCATAAGCAGAAAATCAATAACTCTTTGTTAAGTCTCATGACACTAGTAGAAACACTTCTTATTTTCATGACATTAGCAGAAATTAAATGCTTCTTGTTAATTTCCATGGTATAAGCAGATCATAGCTGCACATATTTTCATGAAATAAGCAGGATTGGAATGTCTCTAGTAGCTGTGCAGATTTATGCAGTGTGAACAGAATAAATGTATTAACCCTTTTAAACCCCAAATGCACTAAGCATGCATATTACTAATACATATTTTTCTAACAGATACTGAGAAGAAATCAGTAGGGGAGGCTAAACCACATTATGGTTAGTCTGAGAAGTACAGAGACTAGCATGAGTCACACCTGGATCAGGAGGATGTTACCTGATATGAGCAGGACAAATCATAGCTGGTAATTAAGAGATTCCTGAAGCTGATATTTGCATGGTATTGGGTGGAAAGCCATCAGTATCAATGAATGAGAGTCTGTTTTGGTGCACTTATCCAGCTTGCTGAGACACAGGGACTTGCTCTTAGAATCACAGAGTGGTCCGGGTAATTCCTGCTGAGAATTTTGCAAATTGCAAAATCTGCATAAAGTATAACTTTTTCAGAAACAGGTGAAACTTTATGACATTACAGACTTGTAACATGCTACTAGCATGCTTCTCTAATGTTATAATTTGGTTCCTCCTTTACAAGTTTTAAGATGTGAGAAATGCTGAAAGAAGGCTATCCTTAACCCCTTATAGGGGTTTGAGGACACACATTTTCATTGTTAAATGTGGAAAAGACACCCAGAGAGAAATGGAGGTAATTAAACTCACAGATGAGCAACTGAAGAGACCACAGGTGTTTTGGATAGTGGAGATGATAACAAAAAGAATAATGTAGCCAAATTAAATAAGATTGGGGGAGGGGCTTGTGATTACCTAAGTACAGGTAATCACTAGAAGGCAATGATGCACCAAACTGCTAGGAACAAAAAGTAAAGACAGGAAAATTCAAAGTAAATATTAAGGATACTGGGTGTCTGAAGAATACTCACTGCAGTCCCAAGGATGGTGGTAGGAACTGCAGGGTTAGTGGCCTAAGAAGAACTGAGCCCATAAATTGGATGTCTGGTTTAACAGGTAATACAACAGCAATAAAACAGAATGTTTGGGGGGGGGGGTTAGTGTGGGCAGTTGGAAGTAAAAAGCTAAAAATACAAATAAGGATATTCACACCACCAGGCTAGTTGGCCAACACAATGTGTCTGAAATTCTCCAAGTGCAACGAACACTAGGTAAGACTGCAATCCAAATTGTAGCTTTCTACAGATCCCCCACCATACCCCAAGATTCTCACTACACCTTTCTAAACATACTGGAAAATATTAAGATAGAACCAAATGCCCTAATACTGGGTGATTTTAACTACCCTGCCATTAACTGGGAAAACTACTCATGTCCCAACACCTTTGCGCAACGGTTCTTGGAATTCATAAATTCCAATGCCCTGGATCAACTAATCCATTGTCCCACCAGGGGCTCCAATATCCTGGACCTGGTCATTACCAACATGGGAAATCAATGCTCCATACCTATGGTCACCCCCTCGTTAGTCAGGTCTGACCATAAGCTAATCACCCTTAACATCCACATCCCACCCCCCCCAGTAAAGAAACCACCATAAAAAACTTCTCCAAAGCCAACTTCATGCTACTCAAGTCAGAAGTGACAAACTTCATGACACCCATGCAGACGGGAACTGAAAGTTCAACTGCTGAATCCTTCACTAAGGCACTGTACGAGCACATCCACTCATGCATGAATCGTGCCATCCCAAATAGAACCAAAATGCTCTCATCCAAAAAAAGGAAGCCAATCTGGTGGTCCCCTGCCATAAACAAACTTTACAACAAAAGGAAGAAACTTTTGCAGAAAAGAGGAAAATCCCAGGATACAAAAAACTCCCTTACTAGCCTCAGTAAGAAACTGAGATGCCTCATAAAATCCTCCAAAGCTAGTTACGAAAATAAAATTGCCAAAGATTCCAAAGACAACCACAAAGCATTCTATAACTATGTCAAAGATCTAAATAGCAATGCTCAGATCTGCTCTGAGCTAAAACAGAATGGCATTAAATATACTGATCCGAAGGATATTGCCAGTATCCTGGCAGATCGATTCAGTGCCAACTTCACCCCCCTCTCACCCCCTAAATGGCCCATCTCAATACCGGAAGATTGCCAAATTCCAGTAATAATGGCCACACAGGTACAAAACACACTCTCTAAAGCCAAGAATACAGCATCCATGGGACCAGATGACATCCCGGGCTGTGTACTACATGAACTACAATATGAACTGGCACCTCACCTAAGTGTCATGTTTAATCATAGCCTCACCTCAGGTTTCGTTCCCACTGAGTGGCGCAGAGCTACAGTTATCCCAATCCACAAGGGGGGAATCCACCTTGGATCCCAGAAATTACTGTCCCATCAGTCTGACAAGCCTTATCTGCAAGGCCATGGAGCGTATTATCATGGAACTTATAAACAAAGACATTGGCAACCTTCAAACACTGGACCCCACCCAGTTTGGGTTTGTGAAGGGCCGATCTTGTCTCCTGAACCTGATTGACTTCTTTGAATCAGTCTCCAGAGTCATGGACAAGGGTAAGGTGGTCCACACAGCCTATCTAGACCTTGCCAAGGCCTTTGACACCATCCCCCACTCTGGAATCATAGATAAACTTACTAAGTTGGGCATTAATCCCTATGTCACCCAGTGGGTTGCTAAATGGCGTACTGATAGAAACCACACTGTAAAAGTAGCCGACTCCAAATCCAGCTCCAGACAAGTGACAAGTGGAGTACCTCAGGGTTCAGTCCTGGGGCTGCTCTTGTTTGGCATCTACTTCTCTGAAGTACAGGTCAACACTAAGGGACTATGGCTAACAAAGTTTGCAGATGACTGCAAACTGGGAGCCATTATTGACTCCCCAAATGATGTGGATACTCTACAAAAGGGCCTTACAGAAACAGATGCTTGGCGCCAGAGCCATGGGCTCAAGCTCAATGCCAAGAAATGTATTGTTATCCCCTTTGGGAAAAAACATGTATCCATAAATTACCATATAGGTGGCAGTACACTAAACACAGAAAGTGTGATAAGAGACTTAGGGGTCCAGGAAAGTAAATAATGTGGGAAGAAATAGCCAGGGAATTGTTATGGCTAGGCTTGTATAGGCCCTAGGGCTGATAGCCTAGTACCAACCTATGAAGTAAGATTTAAGATTAGCAAATTAAAATCGTATAGCTAAATGGATATATACAACTTTAAGAAAAAAAATAGGAGGCAGACGGTCAGTAAAATAAATCCAGGAAAAAGCAACGACCTAAGAAAGGAGATAAATGAAAGCATTTTAACCCAGAGATCACAAACTGAAGTCAAGGACAAGCTGAAACAAGTTAAAAAAGCTCATAATTCGACTACGGAAAGTAGAGTAAGGGTGGAGTTGTATCGCAGAAGCTTGAGTGGAGAGCAGAGCGTGGTAAGCATGTGCAAGTCCGCACTGCTGACTTTTAATAATGAACATGTTCGTGTAGGGGCAACAAGAACAGATACAGTGGTTTTGTTGGCTGGTCGGAACCGGTGTGGCCTTCCACGAACATCACTACGCAAAGAAAGCAAAACCAAAAAAACAGTGATGAGCTCACAGGGACAGTAAGAATAATTTAGTGTTAGCTGAGGACAACCTTCTGCAAAGTGTACTCGTATATATATACATACACACTAAAAGCTGAGAAGAAATGAACAGGATAACAAATGTGCCCTTCTGAGGATCTTGTAACAGCTTAGCGAAGTAAACAGGAGGCTGAAAAATAAATAAAGTAGAGGCACACATTGAAATGAGTAATTAGAAGCACAAACTGAAAGACGATTAATCACTGTTAGGACAACTTGTAATAAGATCATTGTAGCTACAGGTCAGTCTGTGTGTACTACTCCTAAAAGCCTGCAGCATGAACTAAAAAGATGGATAGAAGTAGTGGCAGTGACAGAGTGATACTTAGACTGAAAGTGGCCAGGGGGCCCCCAACTTGACATTTGCTGGGGGCCCTCAAAATGCTAACACCAGCCCTGAGGACAAGCCAACTTTAAAATGGTTGTGAGTATTTGTTTTGTGCATGTTGCCATGTTAAAGAGGCCAGACTATGAGAAGTAAACAAAACAGTCAAAGATAAGTACCTACATGGGGAGTGCAGGGACCAGTAACAGCTAAATGGTAAAATCGGGGGATAGTGAAGAAACGATGATGAGCAGAAAACCAAAACGTCCTAAAGCATTGGGTAAGGGGAATGTAAAAGCTGAAGTAGAGAAACAGGAGCAAAAGGAAATAGTAGAGCGGACGGAAGGGAGCAGCTGGGTGGATCAATATCCATCCATCTAGAAGTAGCAAGAAATGTCTCTGTAGGGACTGATCATAGTTAAATCAACAATAATTTTACATTCTTATTTCCTGCCGCCTCACAGTAAGACGCTGTCTGGTTCGATTCTCAGCTAGAGCGTCTTCTGCGTGGAGACATGCATGAATGGGCGTACCTTCATTGAAGGTTGTGCGTCAGGGCTGGTAACTCGGCACGTAAAAATCAACTACCAATCATTAGCGGACCGGAGTTCCGCTGTGGCGACCCCTAACCGGGAAAAGCCGAAAGACACATTTCCTGAGTGTTAGATCCCTGGTTTTCTTTTGCTAGGTCTGCAGAAATGTAACAAGACAGCACAGTGTTTTACACTTAAAAGCTACTGCTTTCAGCTGGATGATGGCATACCTTTAGATAATAAAAGTGATTAATTCATTTTGGGAAACATTGTTATTAAGTCAGTGGTTTTACTTTAACATACCAAAATGAGCAAAAATGGAGAATGCGGTTACTAATCCATTGGATAATTAAGATCTAAAATAAGGGTTAATGCCAAACTGGAGAATCTGAAATAAGACCTGGCACCTAACTTGATATATTCTATGAAGAATGAGAGAACTAAAGGACAGAGATACAACAAATACAGTAGAGGAAGAAAAGTAAGATAGAAAAGGGCAAAGCAGAGACCTAGTAGTTTGAGCTTACAGTGAGTTCAATGTGTCACAGTTTCATGGATCATTACTGCTGTTTTACTTTTTCCTTGTGTTTTACAATTTGCACATAACATGACAAATGCAAATTAATGTGCACTCAGACTATCCATTATAAGAGTGAGTTGGTGGGTGTCCTTTTTTCTGAGCATGGATGTCTTGAATAAGCATCCTCAAATCTCATCTAACATCACAGCAGCCTTAGAGGTTATCTGATTAATATTATTTTTATAGATCACACGATATCTGTATTGCTGAACAGGAATGCTAAGCCAAATAATCTTTATTTGCACTCTTTATTCACACTTGGGAGTTAGCTATCTATCCATCTTCACATTTTTTTTCATAATTATATGATTTCTTGCCTGTGACGTGGGAGGCCCGGGTATTTTTTTTTTTTTTGCGGCAGCGCAGTGGTGTAGTGGTTAACATTGTCATCTCACAGCAGTTCGATTCTCTGCTGGGGTGCCTTCTGTGTGGAGTCTGCATGTCCTCCCTCCATTCGTGTGGTTTCCTCCGGGCATTCCAGTTTCCTCCCACATTCCAAAGACATGTATCTAGAGCATTTCTCCCTGAGCCTCCACTGAAAATAGGCTCTGTCCTAGTCAGACTTTCCCGGTCAACAAATAATAACTAACTAACTAAATAAATAAACAAACAAACAACCAATCATGTGAGATATCTACTGTGGTGATATCAGATGAGTGATTACCTCTATGGTTAATGATAGATTAGTTTTGCCTGCCTAAATCCTAAAGAGATTAAAGCCATAATGCATGGACTTCATATTCTGAAACTAGTAGCCATTGTGTTTTGACTGTAACTCTTACAGGACACTCATTTTGATGTGCTGTATGAAAATGTATACAGCTGTATGGAAAATAAATGTAATGAACTTATATGCATTAAATCATGTCTGCTAACTGTCTGTATCCTAAAATATGCAATGGAGCATGACACCTGCTTTACAGGAGTATCTCCGTACATCCATTTTACAGCCATCTCTGTTCATAAATGACCTCACAAAGGATTTTGAAGAGAGTATGACTGCAAAAATGCTAGTGCTAATATTCATTTAGCTTCCTGGGAAATCCATCTATTACCTCCGCTCCAGGAGGACATAAAGCCACTTAAAAGCCAAATTTGTGAAAACTAATATCATTTAAACTAAATTCATGCTATTAGGACTTGATAATAAACCAAGGTAGAAGGAATGTTCTGTATCTTATCTTTTTCATAGGCACTAACTTGCAAGTTCTTGATCCTTAAATATTTGAAATGAGAGTAGAACAAGGACTCATATGTATAGGGTCTACTTTAGTTCAGCGAACGATCAGATGATTGAACACTGTTAGTTCGAAGACTGTGTCGAACCGGCAAAATAGCAAACGTCTGGAACAGCAAATTTTTTCCCAGGGAAAGAAATTGCTGGGCCGTCCATCCGGGTTGTGCAGTTTCCTCCACTGTAGTGCAATCTCAGAGTTGGCATATTTACAGCCCACCACTTTATTTACTGTTTTTTTTTTGGGGGGAACAGCGATTTTTTTTTTTTTCCCCTGGGAAAAAAAATCGCTGTTCTGGTTGTTTGCTGGTTGTTTGCTGTTTTGAGTATTTGAGATTTAGGGATCGATATAACAACGTTTGATCATCTGATCATTCATTGTTACAATATAGACCCTATTTATATGCCCGAAATGAGAGTAGAACAAGGACTCGTATTTATATGGCACATTAATCGGGTATAAGCTAAATTTTTATAGTTCAGAAATCAGTTTGATCGGTTTCTCTTGAAGAATAAGTAGGGGGTCTAAAGAGAAAAGTCAGAAGTGTCTAGTATTTATAGTCAGGAAGAAAAATGCATGGTGTATAGAAATATAAGTGCAATACTAGAATATATAATGCTCAAATATGTATCATCTTTCTAATAAAAAATCTATATAAAGGAACAGCAGGAAACATTTTGAAGTTCCAAATCAGATAGCTTAGAAAGATGAGAGTAACGTACCTCTCAACTTCTTACAGCAAGAAATCTGGACAAAGCCACTAACAAAAGTAGGCAAAGGTCCAAAAATAGGGACAATTTTTTTAATATTGCACTTGCAAACTTAGAAAGGTGATAGAATAACAGGTTTTGCCTTAACATGAATTTTCTGAAGGGTATGAAGTCTGAAACTCAACTGCCTATCATTGTTTTCTAACTTCAGTCTGTAATGATTTGTGACCAATTTGCCAGAAAACCACAATTATATGAAAAATGGACCAAAAATATGAGGCAAAAATCTGGACAGTCTGCGAAATTCTGAACAGTTGAGAGGTATGGCGAGTAAGTATTACTTTATGGAAAAGTTGTTAGAAGAATAGAGCAAACCTGTTTCAAATGTAGCAGAGTAAAAAACAGCAATAAAATTCAGTGCTGTACAAACCAATCAACCATAAAGGGGGAGGGGGGGTAAGTAAAGAAAAAGTACAGTTATTTGTTAATATAAATGACAACTTACCATTTAACAACATGGGCAAAGTATATCAGTCAACAGGTGTTTTTCTTCTTTTAAAGTCTGTTTTCAGTGTTAAAAAATCTTTCAGGCTGGAATAAACTATGTAGTTGTCATGTTGCATGGAATCAAGTGAAAAGAAATGGGCAAAATCCATATACAATGTAAAAGATAATTTAAAACGTTGTGCAGTTGCTCAGTATTTGTAGTTTGTCTAACAGCTCCAGGGTCTGGGATCCAGGGTCTCTGACTGTTTCTTTGAAGTCTGCATGTTCTCTGTGTTTGTCGATATATTCTCACATCTGGACATGCACACAAACATGCAAACACATTTGTTTGTGCTTGTAGCTAATGATAGATAAATGTAAGCATGTTTCTGTTTCTCTCTCTCTCTCTATATATATATATATATATATATGTGTGTGTGTGTGTGTGTGTGTGTGTATATATATATATATATATATTTATATATATATATCTATATCTATATATATATATATATAGAGATATATATATATATATATATATATATATATATATATATATATATATATATATATTAGCAAACATCTGCTGGTTTGGTTAACTTAGTTAACAAACTAAAAAAGAGCAATAAGGTTTTGCTTAATAGTTACTCCAAGAAACCTACTTCCATTTTCTTTTCATATGTATGATACAGTAAGAATTTATTCAGATGGACTCCTTGTTTTTTGTAAGTCAGGTACAACTCTCCCTGAAATACATAGGAAATGATTCGTTCAGGATACAGGTGTCAGGTACAACTCTCCCTGAAATACATAGGAAATGATTCTTTCAGGATACAGGTTCTTTACTGTTTGGTCAACATAATCTGTAACGCCCAGCCAAATACTTTCAAGAGTATCATTTCCTTGTTAGTAATAAAACAGGCTCCATGCATTTAGGAATGTACCTGCTTCTCAGAACTGCTGTCCTCCACCATATGTGTTTGTCCTGTAAACAGCCGCTTGGCATACCGGAGGTTCTTTGAAGATATATTTAGTTTATTGCTTCCATTTCTTCAGTTTTACACATCATATGATTTAGGGACTTTTTTCCTTGAGCTCTGAGCTTTTCTGCTGAGACCTATTTATTTTTCCCCTTTTCTAGGTTGTCACAACTGCTTTCTTTCACTGAAATCAAATATAAATGATTAAAGGCTAGCAGTATATGGGGCTGTTATGCAGTCCTCATATATACCAAATAAGGTGGCAGTTCAGCATCTATGTATTCATCATTCTTAAAACTGGACCATGAGGACTACTCACATTAAATGGAAAAAAAAGATAAAGAAACATTGAAATAAAGACTGTAATTTCCATTGCATGATTGCATGCTTAACAGTGTGTACTAAAAGGCTACCCTAACCCAGAAAAATTACTTGAGAAATGGGGCACTAAAGTTACATTAATACTGACTGCTATGTCATTTATGCTAGCATAGGAAGGTCAGAGAGCTCGTTAGTTGGGTGGACTCTACCATCTTCTGCATCTGTATAAGGCTTAATGATGTGTCCTCCCATAAGGCCATAGTCTGCTATATTTGTTCAAAGTTTAGAATATTCCAGTTCTTTTGTTAGCCCAGAAGTTAAAGCCCCATGCAGAAGGAGAGGCCTGCATACCCATCCCAAATGTTATGGTTCAAAGCAGTCTATTGTTACACAGTGATATTTACATTTTCCTCATGGCATGCCCCACCTCCTGCCTTGAAACTGTAAATGTGCCACTGCGGGACGTATTGTTCTGGTCAAAGGATATAAATAAGTAATTGGTAGTTTCAAACAAAACCATTTCTCACACCCATTTCTAGCCCTACCTACCCAGTAAAACTGCAACGTTAACAGAAAAAAATGCGGAGCATCTAAGGAATTTGCATTTATCAGTGCATAAGCATGATAAAACCTTGGTGAATGCTACGGACAAATTCCTAACCTTCCTGCTGATCTCTCCCCAGAGATTTCTGACTGAAGTGCTTTGTGCAACACTCCTTGGGATATTTGTTAACTGAGTCACTTGTGCACTGTCTAGGGAACCTGTTTGTCTCAAGCATTCTGAAGGCAGTGAGAACTGCGAGTGCTATGCCACTACTAACAAACAAATGGAACTGACTTTGACTTAATTTACAAATACTTCCTCACAAGAAAGCACAAGTATTTATGCAGTTGCAATTGTGAACCATAGAGAAGATCAGAAAGGATTCTCAGAAAGAATACAGAAACAGGAAAATGGATATACCCCACCCAAAAAGGGCTTTATCGTAACTTTTCTGTTCTTTTGTCATTCTGTACCGATGCTGCTAATTTGGAGACCTATTTGTTCATAGGTTGTTACTTGGCTAACTGCCCTTGTGGGCCATTTTAAACCTAGCCAATTACCCCATGTGAGAATCGAACCATGCACCTTGTGTCTGTAAGGCAAACACCTTAACTGTTATGTCAACCTCCCACTTGTTCTTTTTCTCTGCAGATATGTTCATGTGTTTATATTATCAGTGTTTGAGGCACTCTTCCCAACATAAAGAAAGGCATTGACTCCCTTTATATGCTCTCTTTCCCCATGCTTCTTGTTCTTGAGACAGTCATCCATTAAGTTTGACATAATGCATTCCATACCAGCTACCTTTAACTCTACCAACAGTTTCCTGTGCAACAGCATATCAAACACCTCACTGAAATATATATCACATTCTCCAGCTACTCCTGGTCTATACTCTTTGTTTTTCAGTTATCTTCTCATTCCTACTCGTGTACCTAGTTATCTTGTGTCAGTACTCCCTGCTACTCAGTTATCCCTGATCCATGCTCATGATTACCTAGTTATCTTGTGGTCAGTACTCCCTGCTACTCAGTTATCCCTGATCCATGCTCATGCTTACCTAGTTATCTTGTGTCAGTACTCCCTGCTACTCAGTTATCCCTGATCCATACTCATGATTACCTAGTTATCTTGTGTCCGTACACCCTGCTACTCAGTTATCCCTGATCCATGCTCATGATTACCTAGTTATCTTGTGGTCAGTACTCCCTGCTACTCAGTTATCCCTGATCCATGCTCATGATTACCTAGTTATCTTGTGGTCAGTACTCCCTGCTACTCAGTTATCCCTGATCCATGCTCATGATTACCTAGTTATCTTGTGGTCAGTACTCCCTGCTACTCAGTTATCCCTGATCCATGCTTATGATTACCTAGTTATCTTGTGGTCAGTACTCCCTGCTACTCAGTTATCCCTGATCCATTCTCATGCTTACCTAGTTATCTTGTGGTCAGTACTCCCTGCTCCTCAGTTATCCCTGATCCATGCTTATGATTTCCTAGTTATCTTGTGGTCAGTACTCACTGATCCATTCTCATGCTTACGTAGTTATCTTGTGGTCAGTACTCCCTGCTACTCAGTTATCCTTGATCTATACTCATGCTTACCTAGTTATCTTGTGGGCAGTTATCCCTGATCCATAATCATGCTTACCTAGTTCTCTTAGGTTCATAGGTAGGTACTAGGCTATTGGCCCCAGGGCCTATATAAGCCTAGCCAAAGGCACCCTGGCTTTCGCCACCCAAGAAAATTATTTTCCTGTGCCACTGTCAAGCAGAGCCACAGAAGTGATCCCCGGGGTGAATTTCCTATCTTCCATCCAATCATCAAGATTTTTCTTGAAGAGTGCTAATGAGGAGCTTTGTTTGATATAGATAGGTAGTTTGTTCCAGAGTATAGGAAGTCTCTGGGACAGGAATCTATCCCTCCAGCATGTTCTGTTTATTGTGTTAAGAAGGTTTAGGTCCCTAGACCGTGTAGCTCGTAGGGATGGGGATTTCTTTAAGTGGAGCATGTCTAAAAGCTCTGGGTTTGACATAGCTTTGTGTGTTAGGCAGAGATCGCCTCTGAGTGTGCGATATGCAACGAAGTAAAGCTGCAGTTTTTTGAGACGGTCTGCATAGGGCATCTGTTTGAGGCCAGTAATCCTCTTTATGAGGTATTTCTATGGCCTTTCCAGTTGTTGTAGATGTCTTGTGAGGTACATACCAAAAGGGGCATTGTACTCTATAATGGGTCTAATGAGTGACGAGTAGAGGGGAACAATGACCTCTTTTTTCCTGGATGAGAAACCTTTTGTGATGAGGTGTGCCATGTAGAAGGATTTCCTGGCTACTGTGGTGATGTGATTATCAAAGGAGAGACTACTGTCCATCTGTGTGCCAAGGTCTCTTATCACACTTTCAGTGTTAAGTAGACTACCGCCTATGTGGTTGTTCATGGGTACCGAGTTTTTACCAAAAGGGATGACAATGCACTTTTTGGCATTGAGCTTGAGGCCACGGCTTTGACACCAGGCATCTGTCTCGGTGAGGCCCTTTTGTAGGATGTCCACATCTTTTTGGAGTTTTGATTATGGCTCCTAGTTTGCAGTCATCTGTGAACTTCATTAGCCAACGATCTTCTGTGTTGGCCTGTACTTCAGAGAAGTAGATACCAAACAGGAGAGGACCCAGGACTGAACCCTGTGGTACTCCACTTGTCACTGGTCTGAAGTTGGATTTGGAGTCTGCTACTTTTACAGTGTGGGTTCTGTCAGTGAGCCAGCTGGCAACCCATCTTGTGACATAGGGATTTATACCTAGTTTAGTGAGTTTATCTATAATTCCAGAGTGGGGGATGGTGTTGAAAGCCTTGGCGAGATCTAGATAGGCTGTGTGAACCACCTTACCCTCATCTACAGCTTTAGTGACTGCTTCAAAGAGGTCTATCAGATTTAGGAGACATGGTCTGCCTTTTACAAACCCGAATTGGGTGGGATCCTGCGTTTGGAGATTACCAATGTCATTGTTTATAAGATCCATGATGATACATTCCATAGCCTTGCAGACCAGGCTCGTTAGGCTAATGGGGCAGTAGTTTCTGGGGTCTGTGGTGGGTCCCCCTTTGTGGAGTGGGATAACTGTTGCTGTGCTCCATTCAGTGGGCACATAGCCTGAGGTGAGGCTATGATTGAACATGGTACTTAGGTGAGGTGCCAGTTCGTTCTGTAGTTCATGTAGAACACAGCCTGGGATATCATCAGGTCCCATGGATGCTGTGTTCTTGGCTTTGGATAGTGTGTTTTTTACCTGTGCAGCCGTGATTACAGGAACTTTGCATTCTTCTGGTATAGAGATGGGCCCTTTAGGGGATGACAGGGGGTAAAGTTTGCACTGAACCTATCTGCCAGGATGTTGGCAATATCAGTTGGTTCTGTATATTTAGTGCCATTGTGCTGTAACTCAGAGCAGATCTGAGTGTTGTGAGATTCTTGACATAGCTATAGAATGCTTTGTGGTTGTCTTTAGAGTCAGTGGCGATTTTGTTTTCATAACTAGCTTTGGAGGATTTTATGGGGGATCTCAGCTTCTTACTGAGGCTGACCAGGGAATTTCTCCAATCATGGGATTTTACTCTTTTTTGCAACAGTTTCTTTCTTCTGTTGTAGAGTTTGTTTATGGCAGGGGACCACCAGATTGGCTTCCTTTTTTTGGAGGATAGCATATTGGTTCTGTTAGGGATTGCATGATCCATGCACTCGTGTAAGTGCTTATAAAGTGCATTTGTGTAGGATTCAGCAGTCATACCTCTATTGTCCATCAGCATGGGTGTCATGAAGTTTGCCACTTCTGTCTTAAGAAGTGTGAAGTTGGCTTTGGAGAAATTTTTTACTGTGTTTCCCTAATGGGGGGTAGGGGAGGGATGTGGATGTCTAGGGTGATTAGCTTGTGGTCAGATCTGACCAATGAGGAATTGTCCTCTGGTGTGGAGCACCGGTTGCCCATGTTGGTAATGACCAGGTCTAGGATATTGCTGCCCCTGGTGGGGGTGTGGATAAGTTGATCCATGGCATTGGAATTTATGAATTCCAGAAAACGTTGAGCACAAGAGTTGGTACATGAGTAGTTTTCCCAGTTAATGGTAGGGTAGTTGAAATCGCCCATTATTAGGGTGTTAGGTTGTACCCTAATATTTTCCAGTGTATTAAGAAATGAGGAGTGGGAATCCTGGGGCATGGTGGGGGATCTGTAGCAAGCTGGAATTTGGATTGCGGTCTTGCCCAGAGTTAGTTGCACTTGGATAATCTCGGATGCATTATGCTGAGCAACTAGCCTGGAGGTGTGGATATCCTTAATGAATATGGACCCGCCTCCACCTTTAGTGTTACAGTCCAGGTTAGGTGGCCGAAAGGTGTGGTATGAATTATAGCCTGGTAATGCAGGGGTACTCTCTGGAGCTTTGAACCAGGTCTCTGTCACTGCACAGATGTCGATGTTCTCCATTTTAAGGAGTGCCTCAAATGAGTGCATTTTGAGATTTAGACTTCTAGCATTGAGTAGCAATACCCTCAGATTCTTCTTGCCTGTACCTGTTAGGGTGGTGAATTTGTCATTTGAACCTTGCCTAAAAAAGGCACTATAGGGGTGGCTAGAGCCTTAGCCAGTATCCGGAATCCCAGGGGCGACAGGTGCAGGCCATCTATGGCAAAGCATCATGGACTGTTGATCATGTCATCCCAGGCAGACAGATACTGGATCCCCTTAGAATGACACCAGAAGCTTAGCCAATTGTTGAAGTCAATTTTATCCTTGTACTGTGGTATAATTCTGGGTGATGGCAGGATGCTACTCAGGGCTAGGATCATACCTGCCTGGGCTACAAGATCGGACAGCTCTTCCATGTCCCTTTTCATGTAGTCCAAGGAGGTACATATCAGGTCATTCACACCAACATGGACAATGACAGAGTCATATTTGTACTTGTTGTGGAGTGACCTGAGTGCATGCATTATGTGGCGGATCCTGGCACCCGACAGGCAGCTGACAGTAACTTTCTCCTTGTTTAGCCTGGTGAGTGGAACATCAGTGTGCCTGACTATAGAGTCACCTATGACTAGAGTGTTGGATACGTTGTTATGCCTTATGGGTTGTGGTTGAGTGGCACACTGAGCTTGTGGGCTATGTGTCATTTGGGTCGTGTTGGGGGGGGGGGGGTGGAGGTTGCTTGTGTTTCTGCTTTGGAGGTCCCTGATGCTTGGGCAGGTTTTTACTGAGAGCCTCAGTGAATGTAGGTGTGTGTTTTGTGTTTCTATGTGTGTGTTTTGGTGGTGCAGGTTTTGAGGGACTATGTGTTGAGTGTGGTGTGGTGTAAATGTTTACCTTCTCCTCTTGACTGTCTAGTCCATTCTTGGGTGAAGAGAGCTTTGCTTCCAGTTTGGCTATATAAGTTCATAGGTTCGTAGTAGGCTAACTGCCCTTGCAAGCCATTTTAAGCCTAGCCAATTATCCCTTGTGAGACTCAAACCCTGCACCTTGTGTTTGTAAGGCAAACACCTTAACCATTACGCCATCCTCCCAACCCGCATCTCTCACAGGTTGTAGTGTTGGGTGGTAGGAGGAGAGGGTTGTCTGTGTACACGAGGCAATTACTGCATTGCCCCAAGATGCCCAGATTCATCAGGTAGACAGGAGAAAACACCGGGAGCTGACCCTTAGACATGCCTGGGTAGGTGCTTATTTGTCAAGTACTAGAAACTGTTTTCCTCTAGACAGTGAGGAAAGTTGAGTGCTGTAGTAATTTGTAGCTTATTTAGTGCTTACAATAAGGTCTGAACAAGCGTTGAGCTCAAAGAAACAGACTTGAGTGCTGAAACAAAAAAACTGGCTAGTTCTAAGAAACAAAATTAAGCTAGAAGGCTTCCGTCCAACACAGAAAGGCTTGGGGGCCTAGAAGCCTACAAATAGTCCTGGACACAGCAAATCTAAATCCAGACTAGACTACCCACAGGAAAGGCAGGAAACAAGCTTAGAAATTTTTTTTTTTAGTGGAAAGAGAGAAAGGAGTAGCAGAAACTAAGCTGATTGGCCTTCTCAAATGTTCTCCCTGTAATTGGGTAGAATGAGGTAATGACACTTGCGGTCAGTACTCACTGCTACTCAGTTATTCCTGATCCATACTTATGCTTACCTAGTTATCTTGTGGTCAGTACTCCCTGCTCCTCAGTTATCCCTGATCCATACTCAAGCTTACCTAGTTATCTTGTGGTCAGTCCTCACTGCTACTCAGTTATCCCTGATCTATGCTCATGCTTACCTAGTTATCTTGTGGTCAGTACTCCCTGCTCCTCAGTTATCCCTGATCCATACTCAAGCTTACCTAGTTATCTTGTGGTCAGTCCTCACTGCTACTCAGTTATCCCTGATCTATGCTCATGCTTACCTAGTTATCTTGTGGTCAGTACTCCCTGCTCCTCAGTTATCCCTGATCCATACTTATGCTTACCTATTTAACTTGTGGTCAGTACTCCCTGCTCCTCAGTTATCCCTGATCCATACTCATGCTTACCTAGTTATCTTGTGGTCAGTACTCACTACTACTCAGTTATCCCTGATCCATACTCATGGTTACCTAGTTATCTTGTGGTCAGTACTCCCTGCTCCTCAGTTATCCCTGATCCATACTTATGCTTACCTAGTTATCTTGTGGTCAGTACTCCCTGCTCCTCAGTTATCCCTGATCCATACTCATGCTTACCTAGTTATCTTGTGGTCAGTACTCCCTGCTCCTCAGTTATCCCTGATCCATACTCATGCTTACCTAGTTATCTTGTGGTCAGTACTCCCTGCTACTCAGTTATCCCTGATCCATACTCATGGTTACCTAGTTATCTTGTGGTCAGTACTCCCTGCTCCTCAGTTATCCCTGATCCATACTCATGCTTACCTAGTTATCTTGTGGTCAGTACTCCCTGCTGCTCAGTTATCCCTGATCCATGGTCATGCTTACCTAGTTATGATGTGGTCAGTACTCCCTGCTCCTCAGTTATCCCTGATCCACACTCATGGTTACCTAGTTATCATGTGGTTAGTACTCCCTGCTTCTCAGTTATCCCTGATCCATACTCATACTTACCTAGTTATCTTGTGGTCAGTACTCCCTGCCCCTCAGTTATCCCTGATCCATGGTCATGCTTACCTAGTTATCATGTGGTCAGTACTCCCTGCACCTCAGTTATCCCTGATCCACGCTCATGCGTACCGAGTTATCATGTGGTCAGTACTCCCTGCTTCTCAGTTATCCCTGATCCATGGTCATGCTTACCTAGTTATCTTTTGGTCAGTACTCACTGCTCCTCAGTTATCCCTGCTCAGTATTCATGCATATACAGTTATCCTCTTATTTATACTCATTACCTAGTTATCTTCTTGTCCACACTCACTCTTATCCAGTTATTTCCTGCTCCATTCTCACTGTTTTCTATTTATCCTCTGGTCCATTTTCACTGTTTTCTATTTATCCTCTGGTCCATTCTCACTGTTTTCTATTTATCCTCTGCTCCAGTCTCACTGTTTTCTATTTATCCTATGCTCCATTCTCACTGTCCCCTGCTCCATTCTCACTGTTTTCTATTTATCCCCTGCTCCATTCTCACTGTTTTCTATTTATGCTCTGCTCCATTCTCACTGTTTTCTATTTATGCTCTGCTCCATTCTCACTGTTTTCTATTTATCCTCTGCTCCATTCTCACTGTTTTCTATTTATCCTCTGCTCCATTCTCACTGTTTTCTATTTATCCTCTGCTCCATTCTCACTGTTTCTATTTATCCCCTGCTCCATTCTCACTGTTTTCTATTTATCCCCTGCTCCATTCTCACTGTTTTCTATTTATCCTCTGCTCCATTCTCACTGTTTTCTATGTATCCTCTGCTCCATTCTCACTGTTTTCCGTTTATCCTCTGCTCCATTCTCACTGTTTTCTATTTATCCTCTGCTCCATTCTCACTGTTTTCTATTTATCCCCTGCTCCATTCTCACTGTTTTCTATTTATCCTCTGGTCTATACTCACTGTTTTCTATTTATCCTCTGCTCCATTCTCACTGTTTTCTATTTATCCTCTGCTCCATTCTCACTGTTTTCTATTTATCCTCTGCTCCATTCTCACTGTTTTCTATTTATCCTCTGGTCCATGCTCACTGTTTTCTATTTATCCTCTGCTCCATTCTCACTGTTTTCTATTTATCCTCTGCTCCATTCTCACTGTTTTCTATTTATCCTCTGCTCCATTCTCACTGTTTTCTATTTATCCTCTGCTCCATGCTCACTGTTTTCTATTTACCTCTGCTCCATTCTCACTGTTTTCTATTTATCCTCTGCTCCATTCTCACTGTTTTCTATTTATCCTCTACTCCATTCTCACTGTTTTCTATTTATCCCCTGCTCCATTCTCACTGTTTTCTATTTATCCCCTGCTCCATTCTCACTGTTTTCTATTAATCCTCTGGTCCATGCTCACTGTTTTCTATTTATCCCCTGCTCCATTCTCACTGTTTTCTATTTATCCCCTGCTCCATTCTCACTGTTTTCTATTTATCCTCTGGTCCATTCTCACTGTTTTCTATTTATCCTCTGCTTTATTCTCACTGTTTTCTATTTATCCTCTGCTCCATTCTCACTGTTTTCTATTTATCCTCTGCTCCATTCTCACTGTTTTCTATTTATCATCTGCTCCATTCTCACTGTTTTCTATTTATCCTCTGCTCCATTCTCACTGTTTTCTATTTATCCTCTGCTCCATTCTCACTGTTTTCTATTTATCCCCTGCTCCATTCTCACTGTTTTCTATTTATCCTCTGCTCCATTCTCACTGTTTTCTATTTATCCTCTGCTCCATTCTCACTGTTTTCTATTCATCCCCTGGTCCATTCTCACTGTTTTCTGCTCCATTCTCACTGTTTTCTATTTATCCTCTGCTCCATTCTCACTGTTTTCTATTTATCCTCTGCTCCATTCTCACTGTTTTCTATTTATCCTCTGCTCCATTCTCACTGTTTTCTATTTATCCTCTGCTCCATTCTCACTGTTTTCTATTTATCCTCTGGTCCATGCTCACTGTTTTCTATTTATCCTCTGGTCCATGCTCACTGTTTTCTATTTATCCTCTGCTCCATTCTCACTGTTTTCTATTTATCCTCTGCTCCATGCTCACTGTTTTCTATTTATCCTCTGGTCCATGCTCACTGTTTTCTATTTATCCTCTGCTCCATGCTCACTGTTTTCTATTTATCCTCTGCTCCATTCTCACTGTTTTCTATTTATCCTTTGCTCCATTCTCACTGTTTTCTATTTATCCCCTGGTCCATTCTCACTGTTTTCTATTTATCCCCTGCTCCATTCTCACTGTTTTCTATTTATCCCCTGCTCCATTCTCACTGTTTTCTATTTATCCCCTGCTCCATTCTCACTGTTTTCTATTTATCCCCTGCTCCATGCTCACTGTTTTCTATTTATCCTCTGCTCCATTCTCACTGTTTTCTATTTCTCCTCTGGTCCATTCTCACTGTTTTCTATTTATCCTCTGGTCCATTCTCACTGTTTTCTATTTATCCTCTGGTCCATGCTCACTGTTTTCTATTTATCCTCTGCTCCATTCTCACTGTTTTCTATTTATCCCCTGCTCCATTCTCACTGTTTTCTATTTATCCTCTGCTCCATTCTCACTGTTTTCTATTTATCCTCTGCTCCATTCTCACTGTTTTCTATTTATCCCCTGGTCCATTCTCACTGTTTTCTATTTATCCTCTGCTCCATTCTCACTGTTTTCTATTTATCCTCTGCTCCATTCTCACTGTTTTCTATTTATCCCCTGCTCCATTCTCACTGTTTTCTATTTATCCCCTGCTCCATTCTCACTGTTTTCTATTTATCCCCTGCTCCATTCTCACTGTTTTCTATTTATCCCCTGCTCCATGCTCACTGTTTTCTATTTATCCTCTGGTCCATGCTCACTGTTTTCTATTTATCCTCTGGTCCATTCTCACTGTTTTCTATTTATCCTCTGGTCCATGCTCACTGTTTTCTATTTATCCTCTGGTCCATTCTCACTGTTTTCTATTTATCCTCTGCTCCATTCTCACTGTTTTCTATTTATCCTCTGCTCCATTCTCACTGTTTTCTATTTATCCTCTGGTCCATGCTCACTGTTTTCTATTTATCCTCTGGTCCATGCTCACTGTTGGTATCTGTTTATTTTATTGAATGATGGTTTTGTTGACAACTGTTTACTCAACAGAATTTGGTTGACTAAACAGATGGTCCAGGTCAGATAATTCTCAGGGCTGGAGAAAATACAGTTTCACTGAGAATTGTTCGATCTCTTAGTAAAATATATATTTAGCAGGGGGTGCTGGGGGGCTTGCTCCCTTGCAAAAAACGTTTGGGGAGGTTACTTTGCATATGCTGAGGTTATTGAGTGGGTTCCCCTTGACTTGATCGACATGCCAAAACACCGACGCTCAGAAGGCCGACTCCAGAAGACCGACAAGACAGATGATCGACAAGGTGAAATCCCGACAGCCGAAACATCGACATGGGCAACGTGTGAGCGCGACTTGGTAAGTGTGCGATAGTGAGGGATTTAGCGTTAGGGAGCGGACAGGTAAGTGTGAGATAGTGAGGGATTTAGGGTTAGGGTGCGGGAAAGGTGAGTGTGCGGTAGTGTTGCATTTAGGGTGCGGGTAAGGTAAGTGTGCGATAGTGACGGAGTTTAGGTTTAAGGGCGGGTTAAGTGAGTTAGGGTTAGGGTGCGGGTAGGGTAAGAGTGCGATAGTGACTGACTTTAGGTTTAGTGGCGGGTTAAGTGAGTTAGGGTTAGGGTACGGGTAGTTTAAGTGTGCGATAGTGACGGACTGTAGGTTTAGTGGCGGGTTAAGTGAGTTAGGGTTAGGGTGCGGGTAGGGTAAGTGTGCGGTAGTGTCGGACCTTAGGGTTAGGGTTTGGGTTAAGGTTAGTGCATGTATAGTTGTGTGTAATGTGTAGTTTACGTTTTGGGTGTCGGTGTTTTGGGTGTCGGTGTTTTGGGTGTCGGTGTTTTGGGTGTCGGTGTTTTGGGTGTCGGTGTTATGGTGTTCGGTTTTGTGAGGTGTCGGTTTTGTGCGTTTTCGGTCTTTTGGTGTCGGTGTTTTGGGTGTCGGCTTTGTGGCGTGTCGGTGTTGTGATAGGGATCCATTGAGTGGCATGTACATAGTAGTGTGTTGACGTTGTGCACATCGACATTTGGGTCATTAATAAATTGAATAAACCTTCACTGTCACCTAGTTGCAGAACTGTATTGATCTCATATGATGTGGTGGCCAACTGATGAGGTCATATTTGTTTTCCTCCAGTATCCTGCTGATGGCCTAGAATCCTTGTATCTTCCTCTGAAGATGTTTTCCATGATTTTGCCTAAGAAAGATATCATGGTGACCAGCATGGAACTTCCGAAGAGCAATGCAAACTACATTATGTTCCATTTTTTCTTTTGTGAAAACACAGGTACCATTTATGAGAACTCCTCACTGCTTTAACTAGTGTGATAAATGTACTTAGTTGTTATATATTTCCTGTATTTTATATTGGGTGACCAGAGAGCACAATAGGTAAAATAATTTATGAACACATGTATGCAACTGTTAAGAAAGATAAAAGAATACTCTATAAATATTCAACTACATGCACAAACTTTAAGAGGTTTCTATTTTATTCTATGAACCTATGCGCTGGAACATTTATTTTAGGTGTGTGTGTGAAAGAACTTCACTCACGCATTAGTGGATAAAGAATGCATGTTGCAAATATTATTGAATTCTTCTGATCCACCAAGTCATAATGAACATGTTAATTTTAAGACAATACTTATGAAATGCACCAATTTAAGTTCTAAAAAAATTGTAGCTTGTGAGTGGATGTTTTAGTCATGTGCACAGGTTGGTTTTAATATTAAATCTGAACAACTACTGCTTTCATTTGTCATTCTATGAGATGAAACCACTTACCTGTGAAAATCACTGCATTGTTTTTGTTTATACTTTTATGTTTATTCAGTTTTTTTTTCCTGTTTTGTGTCTGAACTGAAATTGTTTAATTTATGATACACCTGTTACTGTGGCTAGGATGTCTGCAAACCAGGATTTGTAATTTACAGCATAGCCAGGGAGGGTAACAGGAGGAGGGAGGAAACACTCTACATAAGGGAAGGAATAAAACTGCAAAACTAACAAGTTAACAGCAGGGGGCACTATGACTCACCAAGAAAGTAGGAAGTGTCACTACACATCACACAGCTTCCCTGGTCATAGGGAAGTAGAAGACAAAGTTTGATAGGAAGACTACCCCTTGAGTGGCTGAAAAGTGTGAGATACTGCTGATGGAGGACTTGGATATGTAACATGTTAAATAGAGCATCTGAAGTGAGGCTCCCATTATGAGCTATGTTGTACCTGATACCCTATATATAGCAGGCCTCAGCGAGTTTGTGTTAGAATCTTCTAATGCAGACATGTCCAATCCACGTCCTGCAGGCCTCATGCGGCCCTCAGAGCTCTTCCATGCGACCCGTGACCCTTTAAGTCCAAATTCAACACTTTTTTTGTTTTTTTCCATGCCCATGACCTTTAACCTCAACATTGGTGTGCACATGCATCAAAGCACCCTTTCTGTTAGTTTTTTCACGCCGAAGTAGGATCTGTGTGTTTGCGCTGAAGAAGAGGGATTCATCATTACCTTTAAAAGGGACAGCATCTCCTAACTGTATTAATAGGTAAGTTAGAAACAAATAAATTAAAATAAAATCCTGCTGTTATTTTTTTATACCATAGTACCAAAGCTTGGGAAATAATCACATGCATATGATGTTTATTTATTTTATTTTATTTTACATTTGTTGACCGGGCTAGTCTGACTGGATACATGTCCATTTTCAGCAGAGGCTCGAGGAGAAAAGCTCCACTATATACTGGTACATTACATAAAATACATTACTATAAGATACAACTTATAAGGATCAAAGAACTAATTGAATGCAGGATATTAACAATACAGAAGCATTTTTACAGAAATGTACAGTTCTTAAATTACATCATTTTGTGGATGTAGAAATGTACAGTTCTTAAATTACATCATTTTGTGGATGTAACCATGATTTAAGTGTGCCACTGTACAAGCTGTTGCCCCTGGTTACTTCTAATCTCCTCCTTGGATTAATTTGTCTGTGCTTCTGCTGACAGTTCGAATCATGGGTCATTTTCACCTTTTTTGATTGTAAAACAGCTTCAGTTGATAGAAATTCAAAGAAAAGTATGTAATATGCAGAAACAAATTAAAGAAACTACTCAAACTGATTTACATAAATAGGCATTTGTAAGTTCAGTAGAATAAGTGTATTTTTTTGTTTACTAGGTGCAAAGTGGAGTCAAAGAACCTGTTTATTTTCATCTTCTGCACAGGACTGCAACTTCCAGAAGTTGACTTAGACAGCAGTGGCTCCAATGCTTATGCAAAATAAAATACTGAAAATGAAGGTGTGATGCCCCTTCACTGGCCCAGTAATCAACGAGCCTCAATCCTCACCGGTATCACCAGTGAGGGATGTGCACTTTGAGAGGATGACAAGTACACACACAGTAAAGTACAGTTTCCCATAAGAGGACACAGAGATCACAGTCAGTCTTGGGGCTGGTTTCTCCCTCTTTCTTCAGATCCCCAATAAGACTCCCCACTGGCACAACTATAGGGTTAAGATGAGGAGGTCAAGTTTGGTCACCCGCGGCAGCAAAAGAGTTAACTATATGATATATTTTATATGTGGCCCCAAGACAATTTCTGTTCACTCAATGCAGCTCCGACAAGCCAAAAAGGTGGACACCCCTGCTCTAATGGGATGTAAGTCCTGGATGTGGTATTCTGTCAGCCTCCTAGGAAGGGGTGAGCATTTAATAGCTAATGTCAAAACTTCAGTTGTGAAATCCAGCCATTTCAAAGTATGAATGATATACTTGAGGTAGACTGACCAGATGGAGAATGCGTCAGAAAAACTCGAGGAAGCCATTCAGAAGGTACTACAAAAAGATTATGGAGACAAATCTAAACTGCTGTCACAAAGCTAGCAAAACACTGTGCAATTGACATCAACAAAACAGTTAGACTCCAGCTTGACAAAAACATTACCAGAATAGTGTTTGTGTAAAGGAGGGTAATAAAAACTTTAGAGGGATAGACTGAGAAAGAAAAAAGTAATAAACTTAAAATGTAGACTCTAAAGGAAATGGTGAATGTATGGGATGCAATTGAAACAATTAAGTACCTCAGGGGAATTCATGGTGCTCAGCAGGGTGTCATCTTTAGGATTGGAAGTTATACAGGAGAGCATCTTGAATACATCGTGAGGACTGCTCATAGATAATGTGAAAATATTTCTTCTTTCTTGAAAAAAAAAGTAATAAAATCAACAGTTTTGGTAGAATTTAATAATATGTGGGAGAAATATTACGCAATTCTACAGGAATGTGACAAATGTGAAACTGCAGCTTATACTTTAAGTAACACCCCAATTAAGTGGACCAGACATTCCTGATGTGCTGACAAATCCTATGTTTCTAGTGGTATAGTTATCTGTAATAAGACAAGATTCAGAAAAGTTTGCACACCATGGCACACTATGCCAGAAGGAGAACTCTGAAGTGGTTGACCCAGATGAAGCTCTGAATGGCCATGAATACGTAAAGGAATGGGGAAAGCCATGATAAAGCAAGACACTGAAAATGGAAATGGAGAACTGAATTAGCAAAAGAAGGTGTAACAAACCAGGGAACATAGGGAACAATGCCATGCATGAGTTCCATAAGTAAATGCAAAATGCCACAATGTCAGATGCTAGAAATAAACATTACATATCTGATGAGACAGGAGTCAAATATCCACTACCACTTACTACAAGTCAGAGTGACAGGAACACTATGCAGAAATTTAGACTATTGACAAATGTTTGTGCAAGGCAAAAAACACAGAGCAGGATGGAAAAGTGTAAGTTAGAGACATAGTGGGCGGAAAACTATAAGTCAGAGACATAACAGAAAGCAGGAAGGGATGTATCACAACAAAGGAAAATAAGACAGAGACTCGAGGAAAATCCATACATGTAAGAAGTAAGCAGTAAACAGTTTTACTAAAATTCCATTGCAATATATACATGTAGAGGAAAGTATGTCTTCAAAAACTGCGTCATGAATGAAATAAGAGCAGTCCAATTAAAATATGTAAATAAGTGTGACAACACTGTGCATACAGGTGTTTCATGATACCTAGCAATGTGGAATATTCAGGTAGGCAAAAGTATACAACTAGACAGCCTCAAGATATAGGGGCAGCGACAGAAAAGTGGTGTAGGTGCAGGGACACGCCTTATGTAGGCATACTTATATGATGGATAACTACAACGTTGTGGTAAAGGCGGTAGCTGCAATGGGTGCAGATCATCACTGTAGAAGAGGCACTGTTTGGTCCCTGTAAGTCAGTGGTGTGCGTGCAAGGTGTGAGTGCAGTATTGATAGTCGTTAAGCAGCCATATTTGTTACTGCTGAACTGCTTTGCTTGTATTGAGTTTGTGCATGCATGTGTGTGCATGTGACATATCTCTCAACTGTACAGATTTTTGCAGAATGACCATGTTTTTGCCTCATATTTTGGTCCATTTTTCATAAAATTGTCTTTTTGTAGCAAATCATTGAAGACTGAAGTCAGAAAATAATGGCAGACATTTGACTTTCAGATGTCATACTCTTCAGAAAATTCATGTGAATGTAAAACCCCACTATTTTATTAACTTTTTAAGTTTGTAAGAGCAATATTTAAAACTTGTCCCCCCCCATTTTTATAGCTTTGTCTAGATTACTTGCTGTAAGAAGTTGAGAGGTATTGTATGTGTGAAATGTAACAAGAAGCTAGAATAACTCTTTGCTACAGTTTCTGAAAGTTGTTTGACAGTAGAAATAATATAACAACTCTGCCCAAAGAACTTATTTATTTATGCATTTATTTATTTATTGGTAGATTTCAATTGACCTACCTACAACTCTGGGTAACCAGATGTTTTTTGAAACCCGGTTCAGTGAGGTCCAGGTTATTTGAAAAATATATAACCCTTCTTGAGATTGTGTGACTTTGGAATACATTACTTTCAGTAAAGAGGTGTTGAAAGCAGAACAGCATGGGCATAGTTCTCAACCTCTTGGTACAAAATATCTGAACAAAGCCAAAAATAATGGGGGGGGGAACAAAGCCTAAAAAAATAAAGAAATGTTTTAAATACTACTTTTGTAAACTAAGTTGCCAGAATAAAAGTTATTATCATGCACTTTCTGAAGTATACAAAGTCTGAAACTTAAACAACTGTCATTATTTAGTGAATTCAAACATCACTCATTTGCCAGAGAAATCCAGAAAATCACAAATTTAATGAGGAACAGACCAAAGATATGAGGCAAAAATATGTACAGTTGAGAGGTATGACTGCATGGGAGTGTGGAGAGTTGCAATTTCATTGTCTTTTTTTCTCTTAAGATGGAATTTCCATGAATTGATGCATCACTGGAGCAGGTCTCAGTTTAACATACCTTTAGTTGCAGTATTCTCAAAGAGGTGTACCTAAACTGAAAGTTGGGATACAACATCCCAGAGCATGATACAAAATCACAATGCAGCCAGGCAGTCACACACACACACACACACACACGCTCAGACTCACACACACACACACGCTCAGACTCACACGCACACACACGCACACACACACACACACACACGCTCAGACACACACACACACACACACACACACACACACACACACACACACACACACACACACACACACACACACACACACTCAGACTCACACACAGACACACACACACACAACACATTACCAAACAGGGAGAGAAACAATGACAGTCCACAGGAACTAGCTATTGTTGTTATGGTGTGTGACATCTTAAAATTATAGCAGGCTTGGAATGCTACTGTATATGGCAGGAACAGGGCTGCTAAGGAGCATGGAAGTACTGATATACACACTGGTCTCTACAAGATATTGACTAGTAATGACGCCCAGGATGATTCCCAGTGACAGCAGAAGTGCTAAAGCGGTATGCTAACAATGAACGTCCAGGCTTGGTGAGAAGGGCGATGCACTGCTCTGTGCTGGGGAAAGCAGGAGACATGCCTGATGTTGTAAAACCTACAGCAATGGCAGGGGGGACATATTTTTCCTAAAAACAACATGAGGCATTCCAAAGGGCTGATGCATGTTAGGACCTCACGAATAATCCTGTTTGATGAATGGACTGCAAAGAATTGGAAAACAGGCCACGCAGCATCACAATATTGAATTTCCAGAGGCACAGACATGCTCGATAGAGAAATATAATGGGCAGCAGTAACCCATAGAGAAATACAGTAATATAAGGGGTAGCAGCAACCCATGGTGTGTGTGTGTGTGTGTGTGTGTGTGTATGGGAGGGGAGCAAATGCAGTAATGTGGTACTATGAGCATTGGAGAAGGCTGTGTAAAGGACACATGGGGCACACCCTGGAGATACACAATATTAACTCAGCAATTTTCTATGCAGTAAATTAGGTAACATCAAAATTTAAAAGTATCAAACAAAACAGTGAATCCCCTGTGCAGCTGTGGACAGCAGTTTTATTGTTTGCCATAATAAGGGCTTTTGTTTGTACAAGCAAAACTTCATCAGGCTTCTTATAGTGAGGCTTTTTATACTGGCCTCACTTGTCAGATGTTAAAAGGTAGAATTTATGAGCACTATTATTCCATCCAGAGTAAGAACATTAATAATGCAGTTTAAGCATACTTTAATCTGCACTTACTTTAAAAAGTTTTTATTGTGATTTAGGTAGTGCTGATCTAATACAAAGGGCTGTGATTACGAGAACCTTTTAGATGTCAAAGAGTATTAATGGCAGTTATATCTGAATGCTTGTCAATCACCTGGCACAACCGATGCTTTGAATTTCAGAAGCATACAAAGCACTAAACCCTTAAAAGTATTAATGTTGAGTATGTTTCATACCTCTTAACCTCTTAGAGCAAGAAATGTGGACAAAGCCATAAATAAAAGTGGGATAAAGGCCCAAAAGTAGGAATCATTTTTAAATATTACTCTTACAAACTTAGAAAGTTGATATAATAACAGGTTTTGCATTGGCATGGATTTTCTGAAGGGTATGAAGTCTGAAACTCAAATTGTCTTTATTTTCTAACTTCAATGTTTAATGATTTGCCACTAATTTGCCAGAAAACCACAGTTTTATGAAAAACGGACCAAAAAGACGAGGCAAAAATCTCGACATTCTGCGAAAATCTGTACAGTTGAGAGTTATGGTTGGTGTAATTATGTCATATGATACATGCATGTATATGTATGTATGTATTTATAAAAGCACAAAAAAACAAACCAAACAGAATCACAATGGCTTAAAGGCAAAAATAAAAAAAATGAGTAAGGACTTTCACAACCTGTCGCTTCTTCAGACTCTCACAATAACAGCACCTGCTCCCTATTTAAGAACACAAAACCTCATACAATTAGTCAAATCAATTAAAATTACAGCTCTCTTAAAGGCATACACATATCTTCTCATAAAAATTATACATAAAAAAGTGTAATTAATACATAGTCTAAAAACCTTCAATGGGGGAGTGCACATGCACACAGCAAGGGTTTAAGAGATACCATATAATTAATTCCAGGCGCCCTCGCTGCATTAGAAAACAGAATCCATCTTTGTTCGACCAACTCAGTCTTATTCTTGATATCCTCCCCTAATACTATCCCTCACGATTTTTAGAACAAAAAACTTAAACTTATGCTGAGGTCCACTGGCCTTAATATGGCGTGCTAAAGCATTACTGTTCCTCTTATTTCTGATATCTCTCAAATGCTCTTGAATATGCTCCCTCAGAGAACAATTAGTTTTATCAACATAAAATACAAAGCAGACCACACAGAAACTAAAATAAACCACATTCCTAGTTTTACAATCTGCATTGAACTTACATTCAATCATTACCCTTGTCTGTTGATGTACAAACCTCATACCTGTATAGATCCAATCACAGGTACTACAACGTCTACAGGGATATGTCCCTTGTCTCTGTGATACAGAAACTGATCTAGCCAATCCTGACCTGTAGCATAACTGCCTTTTTAGTGAGAGATTATTCTTAAAAGAAAACACGGATCTCTTACTCACAGCCTCTCTAAGTTCCTCAGACACTTTTAATATACTCCAATTTCTTTTAATGATGTTACAGAAAACATTGACATCACTTGAAAAAGTCATAGGAACCCTCACCTTTCCAGATTCAATATGTTTATGTTCACTCCCGTCTCTGGAGGGTTGCTAAAAAAGGTACGGTCAGCCTCTAGTATTCCTCTCATTCAATAACTGAGTGATACTAGCATCCATTTCATTTTCAGAGTACCCTGTCTTCAGAAAATCACCCTTAAGATCCTTGAGGGCTGCCATAAGTTGCGTATCTTCATTATGCAACTGCATCACTCTCAAAATCTGGCCCCTAAGTACATTCTTAACAACATGCCTTGGATGCATACTATTCTTATATAAAAGTGAGTTCTTTCTACTCGGCTTCCTATATAAACTGGTTTGTAGATTCCCTATATCAGACTTTCTCACAGTAACATCCAAAAAATCTATCTCATCTTTGGAATACTTGTATGTAAATCTCAAAAATGTTATAGTCTTAGATAAATACTCAATGAAATGAGAAAATAACTCACTCGAACCATTCCATAAAAAGAATATATCAACCACAAATCGAGTGTACCATGCCACATACCTATAAAATTCATTGTTACGTAGCACTGCAGTCTCTTCCCATTGTAGCAATGCTAGGTTGGCGTAGCTATTGGCACAAGCCGTGGCCATAGCCACATTAACCTTCTGCAAAAAATAATTGATTATTAAAAATAAAAACATTATTTGAGAAGGAGTTTGGGCCTAATGATGACTATGTTTTTGTTACCATGGATATTGAATCCCTGTTCACTGTCATCCCAAACACCTAGTATTTTTCATAGTAGGGAGGCATTTGCCTCCTGAAAAAACTGATTTGGTCTGTACGTTGTTGGAGATCATTTTTGAAAAAAAACTAAAAAACAAGTGAGGGTAATCTTGTGGAAAACAGGGGTATAGGGTACTATAGAAAATTTGTTCCCAGTTCTAGTACAGTAGCTGCTCCCCTCACAGACATGAGGAAAAACAGGCCAGACAAGGTAGTGTGGACCCCAGTCTGCCAGCAGGAATCCCAAAAAGCTTAAAGGGGCTTTGGGAGGATCCCCTGTGTTAGCCATTGTTGTGCAGGTGGATGCTTTGAACCATGGGGTGGGGGCTGTACTCAGCCAGGTTTCCTGATAGGGAGAAGAGCACCCAGTGGTATATCTCAGCCACGGACTCCAACACTCTAACCTAGGGAGGAATGTTGTATAGCAGTAGCAAAAGAATGAATAGCCATAGTATGGACACTGTAGAAATTTCAACCTTATCTGTATGGAAGGAAATTCACTGTAGTCACAGACAATCCCTTAACATGGCTATATCAAGTCAGCCAGCGAAATGACAAGTTACTAAGGTGGAGCCTAGGGTTGCGAGCATATGATGTCATAGAGCAGCACCATAGTGGGGTTAGCAATGCCAATGCAGATGGACTCTCAAGACTGGGTATGGGATAATGTATTTCCAGATAAGCTCATTCCTCTCAAGCAATGCTTCTCAAGGGGTACTTGGAAAACTAGCTTGAGTCTACAAAGGAAAGAGAGATGTGATGATGGGAGGTACTGCCAGCTATGCCAGGAGAAGTCAGGTAGTGGATTTGTAACATATGCCATCACAGCTAGCAAGAAATTTGTAAATAATTATATGTCATTTGTATATCAAACTGATTTGTACAGATGCTTGAGCTGAAAATGTATTTGTTTAGTATGCTTGTGTTAAAATGTATCAACAGTGCACCCTGCTGGAAGGAAAAGAAATATAAATGTATTATTGTAACTGAATTAAATATATATATATATATATATATATATATATATATATATATATTAACAGCTTATAGTGGAAGGGAAGAGGTTAATTCACCTGACTTTGAAAAAAATATTCTTGAAATTAAATTACTTTACTTCATGGGTTAAGCCATAAAGATGTTATTCCACAGTTTGGAAGGGAGCCAGAGATGCATTGCCCATGCAAGAGAATAGGTTGTAGCTCCTGTAGGAAGGGTGGAATGTTTTTTATTGTTCTATGGCTTCCAGATGCTTTAATAAAACATATCTAAAGGTCTAGTTGTAGTATAGCACATAGGTGCTAAACTGTGGTAGCTTCTAGTGATGGGGGATAGTGCAGGAAACAGAGTCAGATGAGCAGATGTGTGTGATGTCATTCTGTAAGCCAGAAATAATATTTGGATATTAGTAGGAGATTGCTCTCAGAATTCTGTATTCTGTCTTGGATTTGGCAACAAGGACCACTCACCCATCTTGCCTTGCTCTATTCATTATGTAGGAACAGTGATTTTCTTTAGTCAATCAGGAATACAGAGACTAGCTAAATACTGTTTTTCTATAACTTTGTGAAACTTTCCATCAGTGTTATTTTTAATATTTCCTCTGACTGAAACTGGTGTTTACTGGAAATAGATATTTAGTATCCTCATGTTCTTTTATTATTTATTACTAAATATATTTAAACTTCTCATTGTGGCTGGTTGTTTTAGAAATATATTTTAAGTTTTGAGAGTATTTGCATATATTTATTTGGTGATAACTTTGGCCATTCCTGAAAGGCTTGCTGTTTGGTCAACATTACCATTTGTATTAATTTCATTCAGTATAATTGGATACCCTTTTAAGAGCCTTATAGTAACTGACTAGTGGCAGAGAAACTACCTTATAGTCTACTCAGAAGGTGATAGCTAGTAGGTGTGTGTGTGTGTGTGTGTGTGTGTGTGTGTGTGTGTGTGTGTGTGCAAATTAAATCTCAGCGTGTGTGTGTCAACTACTAGGGGCAGGGACACAAAGCATTGGTTTCACAGTGCCAGTGGGGAGCATTATTGGGGATCTGGGGAGAGAGAGACATAGAGAAATTCAGATGCCGGGCTGAGTGTGTTCCCTGTGTGCTCATAAGGGAAATTATGCTTGATGCAGAGAGGTCTGCATCTGAAAATACTGTGTGTGTTCATTTGTATTCTGAGTGAATGTCCCTCTCCAGTGTCAGTGGTGAGGATTCAGGCTCCTTGATTATTGGCCCAGCGGGGGGTCGCTCACATTCGCATTGGAATTTTAGTACATAGAGATCAGATGATGCATATGCATGTATTATCCAGCCAGTTATTTACTTAAGACATGTGAGAATTTTATGATACTTGCTTGATTTGGCTGCAGTGGAAGGGAATTAGTAATTTTGTTAGTACAGGGGCAGGATAGTTGTGTTGCTATGTATGATTTCACTGGGATTTTAAAATATAGATATAAAATGATTAGGTTAAAAAGGGAGCTTAGTAATGAGAGTGTTACAAGTGCAGAACAATTTTGTTGACAAGTATATTTTCAAGGCGGTCGTAAATAGATGATATGAGATATTTCTGAGTTTTTTTGGGCGGGGGGGTCCCACAGCTGAGCAATGTATATGCAGTATAGGCACTTACAGTTATGATTTTTAGATTTTCTTTTTGAGTACAGGCTAAAAGATTACATAGCTACAGCCACATAAGAGACTGAAATGCAGGACAGTGATGTGTCCAGTTAATGTGTTCACTTTCACATTTTGCAGGAGTATTATATTACTGCTTCATTTGAGTCCTGACAGGACTGTAGGCTAGTAAAAATTGGTGAAGCATATTGGCGACAAGGGGTAGAAAGTTTTGAGTTATGGTCTTACATGTATGCTCCGATAGAAAAGGTTTAATTTCATAACATAACAGGGGTGTTATACTCCTGAGTGTGTTTTCCTTCGGATGGGACATGAAACTGTGGTTCTATCTGCTTGAGATGATGGTAGCTCATGTAAAAGATCCCACAGCACCTATCAGAAAGAGTTGGGGAAGTTCCCCGATGCTCTGGCCAAATTTCCACTAGTGGTATAAATACCACCTTGGGGGTAGCACAGTGGTACAGTGGTTAGCGTTGTCACCTCACAGCAAGAGGTTCTCCATTTTGATTTTAGGCTGGGGTGCCTTCTGTGCTGCGTCTACATGTCCTCCCTGTGTTTGTATGGGTTTCCTCTGGTGCTCCTGTTTCCTCCCACATTCCCAAGACATGCTGCAGGTGGATAGGACATTCTAAATTGGCCCTAGGTGTGTGTGTGTGTGTGTGTCTTTGGAGGAAGGTTGGGAGCCAGGCTGACAGCTCAACACCATAAAACTCTAGTGCATTTCATTCTGTGGACCATTGATCCACTGTGTCAACCCCTAACAGAGCAGCTGAACGAAGGAGAAGAAATATAAATGCCACATTGGGTGACACCTAAATTATACATATGTGCTAGTTAGTGGCTGTTTTTTCAACAATATATTGGATATGCTGATTAAATCTTAATCTGTTGTCAGCTATTATCACTAGTAGGTTTGTATTTTGTACTAGTACAATTCTAATATTATACACTATTAATATTTTTTTAAGTTGCAGTAGTTTGATTGTTGGGTTCGAGGTGCATGTAGGTGTGTGTTTATTGTCAGATGAAACATAGCTCTTGACTGTCTGTGATTTGTCTACTATTTTTTTTGGTTACTCATACAAATTTGATTTTCCTGGGTAGTCATTGATTACAGTCAGTCAATGATGTCAAGCATTAGAGTTTCATATAACTTAGTCTTCAGAAAATACACGCTGATAAAAAATCTACTATTATATGACTTCCTAAGCAAATATGAATAACTAAAAACTATTCCTGATGTTGGGTCTTTGTCCCACATTATTTTTTGGCTTTGTGCCTGATTCTTGAGCAGAAAAGTTGAGAATGATGAAATGAAAATTTGTGCAGACGAAAGCACTTACTGTGATAAACAGAAATAGTCATTCTTGGCTGCAGTGTGACTTTGTTGTATAGCCGAAGAATAAACTCTTCCCCAAATCAATCAAAGACTTTCTAATCCTTATCAGAAGGAATGAGATTAGTGTTCATAAACTCTCTGAGTCCAGATGGTTTGGTCAAAGAAATCACCGCAGGATCAGATTTGGGGTTAGAGAATAGATATTTACAACTCTGAGGAACCTTATATAATCTGTTGACCACTTTAGGAGCTGTAAGCTAACACCCGGGCATACTACAGGCTGTTAAAAAAAAATCTTCTAAAGTTGCAGGCTAAGGAAAATCCAGTTGTAATAAATCATTTTTTTTTGAGAAACCTGAATATCACTCTGTTCCCACAGAAACAACTCTTTAATTTCACTAATGGATTCAGAAAAAGCTAATTCTTCAGACAGTAAGTCAGATGTATCACTTTCTTAAAAAACAGGATCTTTTGCTTGAGGAGAATTAATTGAAGAAATCACCTTTCAGTCCAGTCCCTGGTCTTCTAATTAGGAATTGGTGTCAGAAATAGAAGGAATTCTTTCTTGTTTACCAGTCAGTGAGGAAACAGAATATAAATGATTAAGATCTTGAAATAAGCCCTTAGCAAATCCTAACAAGCCTTCTTTGTCCAAGGTCACAGAGGCAGGAGAAGCTACATGATTAAGTTTTTGTTTCTTTTTTCTAGAAGACCCCTCCCAGACGTAGACCATTTCAAAGCAGGAACTCTAGATGAAAATCTGGCACCTTAGCCCAACCACATGGTAAAGCATCACCCCTTTCCTTCTTCAAAACCAACAGGAGTGGTTCTTCCACGTCCACTGAGGACAATCTAACAGCTGCGGAGGATGTGCTTGGTCCCTGGGTTCTTGTTGGTTGAAAAGACAAGAGCAGTGAGATCTACAGCTGAAGATGTGTAGTCTGAGGAACCAAAAATGGCCAAGGCAGTGTTACCCGCTGTGGCAGAGAAGAAGTCTTCTGTACTGATAAAGGCCCCCTAGAATTTTTCTTGCAACCAGAGCAAAGAAGACCTGAGAAAACAGTAGATTGCTTCATGGTTTGGCCAAGAAAACTGCCCGAATAATGGCTAGCAAACCGTGGAAGAGTTGGTGTACAGAGAAACAGAAACAAACCTTGTTTATAAAGTAATTATACAGTGGCAACCTTCAGAAACACTTGTTCTAGTCTCTAACTGCACTACATTAGTTATTTAAGTCAGAACAAGATTGAAAATAATTTTTTAAATAATTTTTTTACACAGAAAAAATATAAGAAAGATAAGAGATTCTGGTCAAACTTGTCTTGTGACAGTCTGTTAAACTAACAGTCCTAGCTATAAAAACACTTTTCTCAAAAATGTATAGCAACTTTTTTTAAAGAAGAAAGACTTGTAGAAAGGTTTTGCCCCCAAAGAGTACTTATCTGCCAGCTTTGAAGAAGTGGTAGCTGACCATTGATCCTCTGAAGTGTGCAAGAAGAGCACACTTTGATGGCAAGAAAGTTTTGAAGGGTTTGCCATCCAAATCATTGTTTTTCTGCAGCTCTGCCTCAGTGCATCAGTGGTTGAAATGTGTGGCAGGTACCCGAATGCTTTGGATATTGGCCAGTTGTCATATCCTTGGCAAGACATAGCCCACACAGCTTAGGCTGCTGCAATGGTGATCTAATGTTGAAAGTTGTGTTTGATGGCTACAGCCCTTATGGGTTTCACATAATTCCTATAAACAGGAGAAACATAAAAATACAAATAGAAAATGCATTAGTTCCTTACAGTATCCTGACTATTAAAAAGTTAACCTAGCTAGAAGAATGCCATTACACATTGTGAAAATAAATGTTTAGTTCTAGGAACCATCTACCCAAATCAAATGAGCTCAGGTATTGGTTATACCTAGAAGACGTTTATCATGGAAATGTAATCTTCAGCTATAAAACTCTTCCACCTTGTATGTTTATTGAAAATCTGTTTCTAAGCCCACTGATGCATCTTGATTTTTGCTTTCAGATGTTTTAAACACAAGTCAAACAAAGATCTCATCTTTCTTAAGAAAAGCATTTTGACTCGAGCTAAACCTCTCATCATCTGTGAAATCCCTGTGTTTTGCTATTTTCTATGCAGCTAATAGTAAAAGCAGTGCATGTTATGCAGTTAATAATATACACTGTGTTTTACTGTTAATTACATAATATGTAATATATTGACCATATAGCTATTCTCCATCTTTATTTTTTTAAACAAACACATCTTTATTGAATTATCACTTATAACATAGGCAATCATACATTTATATAAATGAAAACGAACCATATTTATATATTTTCAGTTGCAAGCATTATGCATCATACATAATCCTCTATGCAGTCACTGTCAATTAAACATGACATCGCTCATTCAATTCCTGCCTTTCCTTAAACCTCATTCCTCCTCCAAAACATTATTCTGCAAGTATTATTCCATACAATTCTAATTTTTTCTATGTAATTTGCTCCTTCGCTTTTCTAAAGACCACACTTCCAGTTCCTTTCTCCGTTACTATATTCACTACTTCTAATACAGCTGGTTTACATTTTGATTTCCATTTTTTAGTAATTGCTTTTTTGACAACCACCAGAATTTAACCCAGCAATGCCAGCATAGGCAATTCAGATCCTGTATCACAGCTCAAGAAAATAATTTCCTTAGTTACACCCATTTGCGCACACAGTATTTCTGACATAGTATTCTGCAGGGAATTTTTAAAATCTGCCAAGTCATTATGCTCCCAAAAAATATATATTCCCAATTACCTATTTATTCTCCATCAAACCTCCAACATTTGCAATCTACCTGAGGAAAAATTCTTTGAAGTCTACTTGGGGTATAAAAATACTTATGCAAGCACTTCCAAGCAAAGATCCTAAATCTTCTAGACCTTGTTGCATATTTGGGAGCCACACATATATCCTCCCATTTTTTCTTTGAGAATTACTTATCCGATCTCTCTTCCCAATCTTTTCTAAACTCCTCTGGTTGATTCCTGTAGTTATCATGCAATATCGTGTATGCCCTACAAATGATCCAGTTTTTAATAATGGCTTCTATTCTAGATTCAACTAAAAACTCTACCAGTGCTGGTCTTTCACTTAGGATCCTCCTATTTCTTTCTGTTTGCCTTTACTCTGATATCAATCTGTGATAGGGAAGGCAGTCTCTAGCCTGTACTACAAATGAATTCTTGGCATCTTCCCATACTATTACCTTTCCCTCTCTAATTATTTTATTTATTTTATTTTACGTTTGTTGACCGGGCTAGTCCAACTGGATATATGTCCATTTTCAGTGGAGGCCCGGGGAGAAAAGCTCCACATTTCAGGAAAAAAAAATAACAATAACATAAGTACATTACTAAGATTTAACACATTTTACTAGTAAATACATTTTAGCTAAGAGTATACTAGTAAATACATTTTAGCTTAAGAGAAGGAAAAAGTCTTCTAAGCTATTTGCTCCCAATACCTTGGATCCTTTGCCAGTTTTCTCCAGTAAATTCCAATCTCCTCTTACCTATTCTATGAGCCCATAATTGCAGCCATCCCTATTGGCAGAATCTTATTTCTCCAGTCCCATGTTGGCTTAGTTCTTAAAATGCTTTCACCTACTTTATCATTATAATATTCTGTATAGCTATTGTTATTCTCAAGGATCTGCATCCAAAATCCCAGTCTCTCTCTCTCTCTCTTTCGTGAGATTCCCCCCATTTCATCATCATCCCTTTCATCTTTGAATTATGATTCGCTGCTTGTGCTATGTATATGAGCGTTACCTGTGTATCTCTGTAATATCCCTTTAAATCAAGTAATCCCAAAGCACCTTGTTCTGTTGGAAGGATCCGCTATGGTTGTCCTCCATCTTAATCTAATGATGTCACATTTACCACACTGATAACCTATTTAAACTTCAATTTGTCTCTTATTATAAATGCTTTCATTCTGTAGAATTTGATTTTATAATTGGCCAGTTCGATATAGATTACTTTCAATAAGTAAACTACATCCTTTTTGTAACACTAATATATAGTGTAATAACAGGGTCTATATTATATGTTTGAAGCGTCAAAATTTCAAACCTCATATGTTTGACAACATATGAGCGAAACCTGAAACCTTGAATATATAATAAAAAAGTAAAACAAAAAAACTTACCTTAACACTCTGAGCAGGGGGGGCATGACCCCCTGCATCTCCACACGCCCCTACTTAAATATACCTACTCCGAGACTGCACTTCCGTGCAGAAAAGGGAAATGTTTCCCATTCTACGTGTACAGAGCCATTGCCTATCACTTTCGAGCTTTTCAAAGTTCAATCATATGGTGTTAACCATATGACATCTGAACTTTGAAACATTCGGTAATTTAATAGGGACCCTAATAACATGCTTGTTCACAGTTTTCAGTAAAATAATTATCATACTGCTACGGTAGCGTTGTCACCTCACAGTAAGACATTATCCTGTTCTATTCTCAGCTAGAGCATCTTCTGTGTGTAGACATGCATGAATGGGCGTACCCTCATTGAAGGTTGTGCGTCAGGGCTGGCAACTCGGCACATAAAAATCTACTGCCAATCATTAGTGGACCAGAGTCAATGCAGTTTCAGAAAAAGAGAGAGAGAGAAAGTATTGCGTAAAAGAATGCTTTTTCTTTTGGATGCATTTCAGATATGCATTAAATGAGTAGTAAGAACAGATGAAGACAATGAAACAGCATACAACTGGTTATATCAAAGCAGAATAAGTTTGCATGACAGTTTTTTCTGTTTGTTAAAGTTACATTTATATGTACATTTACTGGTAAGAAGTGTGGGTTGTCCACATTGCCAAACTGTATTTAATTAAATTGCTGTTTCATTTTTGCTGTGACCAAGACCACTTCCTTCCCAAATACAACATTCAGAAAAAATCCTGCCATAATGCATGGGCATGTCCCCATCATTTCTCCTGCCAGCTTGATTGATATGGGCATCCTGAGGCAATGTAGCAATTGCTTCATGCATACTGACAATCATTTACTCCGAAAGCAAACTAGCACAAATGCGAATACACTGTAGAACTGGAGTCAGTTATCTCACATAAAAACAAACTAGCCTAGGTGACTGCATAGTGAGACACACACATATCCCCCACCAGACTGGACAAGTAGATGACTGTTAGTTGACGATCAGGTGCCAAGATCCAACAAATCATGCATCCACTCAAGTCACTCAACAACAAGTACTGTTATGAGTCTGACATTGTCCATGTTGGAGTGAATGACATGAGACATATCTCTTTGGACTATATGGAGATATGACAGCACTCTCTGATTGTGTCCCAGACAGGTATGTCCCTAGCTCTAAGCAGTATCCTACCCTCACCCAGGATGATGCCACAATACAAACAAAAAATGGTTGACTTCAACAACTGGCTCAACTTCTGGTGTCACTCCAGGGGGATCCAGTATCTGTCAGCCTGGGAGGATATGGTAGACAGACATTGCTGCTTTGCTAGAGATGATCTGCACCTGTCACCCTAGGCTTTCATATACTGGCAAAGGCCCTTGCCTCCCTTATAGTGCCTTTTTTAGGCAATGTCAAAACAACAAATTTTCCAATGTAACAAAATGTAATCAAGACAAACTCAGAGTTGTGTTGCTTAATGCTGGGAGTTTAAACCTGAAACTGCACTCCCTGGAAGCACTACTGAACTTTGAGAATGCTGACATCGGTGTTATTACCGAGATGTGGTTCAAGGCTGCGAAGAGCACCCCAGCCATGCAGGATTACAATGCCTTCAACACATTCAGACCTTAAAATGAGCTTGAAGGAACCAAAGGAGGAGGTGTATCCATCTTCATTAAAACCAAATACACTTCGAGACTGGTCAACAGCATGACTCTCTCGAGCTACACCATGCCCAATTAACTATTTGCAAAGTACCATACCACATCATTGCTAGCTATAGATCCCCCACCATGAATTAGGGTAAGCACACCACCTACCTCAGTTTGCTGGAATCCCTCGTCATACAGCCAAGCACCTTAATCATGGAAGATTTCAAATATTCTTCCATAGACTGGGGGACACACATGAGCAAAAACATGCTTGCCCAGAGGTTTCTGGATTTTAACACAGATGCTGTATAACTGATTGTCTTCACCCCACTAGGGGCTCTAATGTTCTGGACATAGTACTCAACATGGGGGGGTTCACTGTAGTTCCCCATGCGTGATGCCCTCCCTGGTAAGGTCAGACCACAAGTCAGCCTTGTTTGAAATAACTACTGGAAGTGCCACCCGTACAAGAACAAAAAGGATAAAAAAAACTTTACTAAATCTAACTACAGCCTACTAAGTGATGTTATAAAAGCTGTCAAACCACCCACAATTGCAGACATCAATGATCACTATGCAGAAGTATATGCAAATGCCCTGTACAAACCCTTAACTGACTGCATAAACTCTGCTGTACCTGACTGGATCAAAACCAAGATTCCTGTAAAAACACACCTCCATGGTAGACTTCAAGTATAAACAGATTATATATGAAGAGGAAGGAACTGTTTTCCAAAAGCAAGAGGGTATCACTCTGTGGAGGAGGAATTTCCTCCTAAACCTAAACAAGAAAATCCAAAAAGTATTCAAAAGCAAATTACGCAACTAAAATCACATCTCCAGCCAAGGATAATCATAAGGTTATACAGCCTATCTTGACCTTGTCAAAGCTTTTGACACAATTCCCTGCTCTGGCATAACTGAGAAACTCTTCCAGATAGGGATTAACCCTTACATTAAGGGTAGCCAACTGGCTCACTGACAGAACACACTGTCAAAATTGGTGACGCCACCTCCACCAGTAAACCCGTCCTCAGTAGAGTACCACAGGGGTCTATGCTTGGCCCCTTACTGTTTGGCTTCTATTTCTCAGAAGTCCAGGGCATGAAGGGCAGTGATTATAGGGACTACAAAAAAGTAAAATGTTGCCTGATGGGAGTAACTGCAGAAACCCAAATGGTCAAGTTTCATGACTGGACTTGTAATAAAAACAAAATGGTAAGTTCATAATGTCAAGCTCATCTTCATTCATCATATGTTTTAAAAATGAAAATAATGTTTACTTTTATTTTCTGGATAAAGAAGGGCTGGATGCCATTTTTATTGCAGTACTGCAATGTCATTATATCCATTTGTTATTAGCAGAACTTTAGTACACTGTCAACTTATGGTTAGATCCAGAAGGTAATAACAGTAAATAGATTATGATTGAGAGAATAATAATTAATCTATTTAAGCATACACTTTATAAAGTTATTGGGGGGGGGGTTAGACAGGCCACAAAATGTGGAATGCTTTGTCTGAAAATCTGTATAAGACTGGGATGGTGCTACCAATATGTGATGGCCACCAATCTGTGTCGTCCCCATGCTGGGGCAGTAATCAAGGAGCCTGAATCCTCACCATTGCCACTGGAGAGGGACATGCACTTGGAATACAGCTAGATACACTCAATATTTCCAGTTGCAGACCTCTCTGCATCAAGTACAGTTTCCCTTAATAATACACAGGGTAAACACGCAGCCCAGTGTCTGGATGTCTCTATATCTGTCTCCCTCCAGGTCCCCAGTAAGACTCCCCATTGATACAGCTGTATGGTTAGGTCCTCAGCCGAATGTCTAAGCCAAGTTCTCCAGCACCCTCTCTGTAAACCCAGTGCTTTGTGTCCCTGCCACAAGTAGCTGACATACACACACACTCTTTAAGATTTAATTTACACACACACACACACACACACACACACACACACACACACACACACACACACACACACAACCTAGGAAAGGCTGGCACAGATAACACACTTTACCAACTTTGCCCAGACTATAAGGAAGTTATTTATGCCACCAGTCAGTTACTATAAGGCTCTTAAAAGGGTATCCAATTATACTGTGTAATATTAACACTAATACAAATGGTAGCAGCTCACCAAGATGACTAGGCCTTATGGAGTGGCCCACACAGTGTCACCAAATAAATATAGAGGAGTTGTGGTATTGTATGAGGAAGTTGGGAGTGTCAGAGAAGTATGTAAGAGTGGTACAGGATATGTACGAGGGTGGTGTGACAGTGATGAGGTCTGCGGTGGGAGTGATGGATGCATTTAAAGTGGAGGTGGGATTACATCAAGGATCAGCTCTGAGCCCTTTCTTATTTGCAATGGTGATGGACAGGTTGGCAGACGAGATCAGACAGGAGTCCCCGTGGACTATGATGTTTGTAGATGACATTGTGATCTGTAGTGAGAGTAGGGAACAGGTGGAGGAGACCCTGGAGAGGTGGAGATATGCTCTAGAGAGAAGAGGAGTGAAGATCAGCAGGACTAAGACAGAATATATGTGTGTGAATGAAAGGGAGGATATAGTAATGGTGAGGATGCAGGGAGTAGAGGTGGTGAAGGTGGATGAGTCTAAATACTTGGGATCAACAGTTCAGAGTAATAGTGAGTGTGGAAGAGAGGTGAAGAAGAGAGTACAGGCAAATGGAGTGGGTGGAGAAGAGTGTCAGGAGTGATTTGTGACAGACGAGTACCAGTAAGAATGAAAGTGAAGGTCTACAAGAGGGTAGTGAAACCAGCTATGTTATATGGGTTGGAGACAGTGGCATTGACAAAAAAGCAGGAGTCAGAGCTGGACGTGGTAGAGTTAAAGATGTTAAGATTTGCACTGGGTGTGACGAGGATGGACAGGATTAGGAATAAGTATATTACAGGGTCAGCCCAGGTTGGAAGGTTTGGAGACAAGCCAGAGAGGCAAGATTATGTTGGTTCGGACATGTGCTGAGGAGGGATGCAGAGTATATTAGGAAAAAGATGCTAAGGAAGAAGCTGTCAGGTAACAGAAAAAGAGGAAGACCTAAGATAAGGTTTATGGATGTGGTGAGAGAGGACATGCAGGTGGTTGGTGTGACAGAGCAAGATGCAGAGGACAGGAAGAAATGGAAACGGATGAAATGCTGTGGCGACCCCTAACAGAAGCAGCCAAAAGAAGAAGACTCTCAAAGGTTAAGTACTTTCTACAAGGATCAGCCACAATAAGAGTTTTAAATGTATTTTATTTAATAATCTATAATAAAAGAGCATAAAATACTGAACATATATTCACAGTAAACCACAGAGTTTAGATCACAGGAAATATTCTGAATATTTCTTTTTCTGATGAAGCAAAGGGACGTAGCCTGATCAACCTGGAAAAAAAAACAAAAATGAACACAATCATGTTCATTTCAAAACACTATTTAACAAAGTGACAAAACTAATCAACACAGAAAATAAGTCATATTATTTCCAGCTTCAACCCCAGCATAAAATAAACCCCAGTAAATTTTGGCACTCATTATCTTCTCTACTTAACCCTGGAAGAAATGGAGGGTACACCCTCTCACCTGATACCCCTCCATCAAAATAGCCGAAAATTTTAACAAGCACTTCATAAAATCAATTTCAGACCTACTAACACCCCCAATGATGGACCCCCCACTCTTCAACCTATTTAGACACCAACCCCAGGCCATCACCTACTTCTAACCCTATCATTACTAACCCCCAAACTCAACATAATGTCATACAAACCCCATTCTCATGTCAGCCCATACCCACTGACACCATTAGGAAACTGCTTAAAAACTAAAACCCTGCTCTACTTCAGCTGACAATCTCCCCGTACTACCTCAAACTGTCTACTAACTCAGTTGCCTAGCCAAGCAGTATCCTTATAAATAGGTCTTTATCTGAATCAGAAGTATCTACCATATGGAAACAATCTCACATCACCCCCATCCACAAAGGAGGCATATCTTTTAATCCATCCAATTTCCATCTTGTCACCCATATCCAAAATTCTCGACAAAGGTATCCATCAGCAGGTAATGCAATATATATTGCAAAACAATCTTTTAACCAAAAGCCAACATAGCATCCGACCTAGCCACAGCACAGTTACAGCCCTATTATCTTTTACAGACACCGTGAACAAGGCCAGATATGCAGGATGCAATACAGCCTCAGTATTCCTTGATCTCTCCAAGGCCTTTGACACATTGTCTCACCCCTTACTTTTGAACGCACTGTCTAACCTAGGCTTCTCACATAACACAGTAAAATATTTTCAGAGCTACCTCAAGGATCGTAAGCAAGCAGTGAAATGGTTCAACAAACTCTCACCCTTTCTCCACAACCCTACTGGAGTCCCCCAAGGCTCCATCCTAGGACCCCTACTCTTCAACATTTTCACAAACAACCTTCACACTGCCTCTCACCCTGGGACCCTCATTCAATATGCTAATGATTCCATCATAGTCTGCACTGCTCGATCACTACCAGAACTATTCTCAAAAACTCAACAGTCCTTTACAGCAGTAGAATCCTGGCTAAGAAATGCATAACTCTTTCTTAATCCAAAAAAGACAAACTCATACTCTCTCATCCCCCAAAACACCTCCCTTGTCACTGATCGTTTCAACATCATTGCCTCTGACAACACTGCCATAGAAATAGTGCAGGAAACCAAACTTCTAGGTGTTATCATTGTTGATAAACTTTCATTTGACCCCCATATACAGCAAAATATAAAGAAAACTCATCAAAAACTGGGAGTCTTATATAGAAACAAACATTTCTTTACTGCAGCAACCAAAACTACCCTTGCAAAAACATTTTTACTTCCCTCTGTTCTTTATGGTGCCCCTATCTTAACTAACTTACAAAATTCTAGCCTAAGCAAGTTGGAACAGTGCTACTACAATGTTGCAAAGTTTGCCACAAACTCTAAATATCACACACACACACCACTGTAAACAACTCCTAGAATTAAACTGGTTTGAACTACCCAACCAACTTGCCTTTATTCAGCAATCCCCCTTGCACAACCTTTTTCAAGCCTATTGCCTACCCTGCACTAGCCAATCTAGTCACACCTTACACACCAAATCGAGCCCTTTGATCAGAAGACAAAAATCTCTTAGCTATCTCAAAACCCACAAGAAAACCTGGTCACCCTCTGTATTCATACTCTTGTCTCTATACATTGGTATTCACGACCTCTAGCTACCAGGTCTATGTCTGGCCTAACCCATTTCAAAGCCTCTTTAAAAAATCATCTAAAAATACATGGCTCTGCTTCTGCATAAAGCCTGCTTAATGATCAGGTCTTCCTCTTCTGTCACATTTCACTTCCTCACAGACTGCAAGATCCTAAAGCTCTTCTAACTCTTTCTCTGCTTCTATACCATATCCTTAAGCTACTGCTCAGGTTTTATTCCTTCTTTTCTTCTTAACTCTCTCTCTCTCTATATGTCTGCATCACTAACTTTTTGGCTGCAATTTTCCTCACTGAAACTAACATTCTATTTTGCATGTACTAAAGCAGTCAATGTTACACATCGCACAACCTACATACTTTTTTTGACACTATCTACATCATGTATGATGAGAGTGGCTATTATCATCTGTAATGTTTTAACTGTATAGAATTGTCTAGATGTGTAGTAATATATTACAACATCTTGTAACAATTTGTTCTTTCAACTTATTTTTTGTATAGTATTTCTAATGTAATCTTTAGTGTATTGGATTATACTGTATTTGTGTTGTACTGTATGTGGAGCTCTTCTCCCCGGGCCTCTGCTGAAAACGAGTTCTGTAGGCCCAGCCAGACCACCCCATTAAACAAATGTCAAATAAATAAATAATATTCCAAATAACATTGATGGGCAGACTCAAAGAAAAACAATATCTAAACTAAGCTTCACTATATTCCTGACTGAATCTAAAAGAAATGTTTATGGCAGTGCCTGGGCCTCTCCTCTTTCCACTGAACTAATGGACAAAGGCTCTTCCCCAGACCCAGCATCACCGGTTCTATTCAGCACTGTGGGTGCCTTTTAATGGTTTAACAGCTCATTTACATTTCCCTTATTTTTCTTAAAGTTAACCTCAGCTGTGCCAGTATCCTCTATTAAAACATATACATTTAATTCAGCTACAATAATACATATACATTTCTCTTCATTTCAGCAGGGTGCACCATTGATATATTTCAAGACAAGCAAAGTTCACAAATAGATTTTCAGCACAAGGATCTGTACAAAATCAGTTTGATATACAAATGACATACAGTTCTAATACATTTGTAACACAAGCATCTAGTATAAATCAGTTTGATAAAGACTCATCATTCTTTACAAAACTCCAGCTGGCTTTACTGGCACTTGCCATTATCATTATAAAGACTGTCATCTAAAGTGACTGCAGCCAAAAGGAGCATTCACAAATATTCTGTTTTAAATGTGGAAGAAGGGGAACACAGCAAAGTTGCATGCTAATAAGAATTATGGAAATAAAACTGATGCAACTGTTGATAAAAAAAAAATAGATAACATAGATCTAATGGAATTAGAATAGACCGCATTTTATTATGTTTTTATTGCATTATGACTAAGCTGACAAAATGTTCTCTTTTAACAGATTAGTTGTTTTCAGAGTACAGATATATCAGGGTAAAGCATGTAGGAGGATGAACAAATGAGCAGCTAAATGGAAGAAAGATTGGTGAAAATGTAGACAAGGAAAATAGTTTTACCTGACCGTCTAGCTATCTTATCTGTCTGTCTATCTTGCTGATCCACAGACAGACTATGACTGTCTTCAGCCACTCATGAGACTGAAAATACAGAAACCTAACATACCCGAACAGAAGCTTTCCCAGGGTAAGTAAACACTTGCCTAACATATCCCTTTCTCCCTGTAGTGCGATCCCAGAGTTGGTATATATAGTTAAGGGTGTGTGTGGGGGGAATAGACCCCCACCTGGATGGGTTTTAATTACTTCAGTGTGTATTTAGTTTCAGTTTGGGCAAGTGTTTATTTACCCTGGGAAAGCTTCAACACTCTGGTATGTCAGGTTTCAATATTTTCAGTCTTGCAAAAATGAACGTTGGTGTTCTGATCTTCATTTTTTTAAAGCAGATCCATATATAGATGTCTGTATAGTTGCAATAAACTCTGTCAAATGCATTTTTATTTACAGAGTTTACTGTTGCATCTTTCTGAAAAAACTGTTTGTTGTAGTGTAAATCTTCTTCTTGTTGTAGTGTAAATGAGATTCTCAAAAACAGGAACATTAACTGTTTATTTTGTATTTGAAATGTGTTTGCATTGATGGCAAATAGATTTTTGTTTCTTTTACTGAATCTTTTGGATATATTAAAAGATTCAGCATTAGGGGTAGAAGGGTGTTTCTGAATGTTATCAGGTTTGGGTTAGAGCAGGGGCCAGGGAAAGGGATAGATTTGGTTTTGTGTTTTTGCTAATTTTGTGAATGGTTGGGAATGTGTGTGAGTATTTTTAGTTAAGGGTTACAGTAAAGGTTAGGAAAGGGGATAGATTTAGTTATATGCATATTTGATGTCTTATATGAAGTGTGTGTGTGTGTCTTATTTATTGGTACTATTAGGGAATTTGTTTTGTAAGATACTAACTACAGAGGGTAAAGCCGTATGAAAAAGCAGTCAAAAAGCCAGTAAGATGCTGAATGTTGTATAGTATGAGGCATGAGGGGGTTCCAAAGATGCCAACATCAACCTTCTGCTGTACAGCACTATGGTAATGTTGCTCCTAGAATATAATTCTGGAAATAATAAAAATAAATTAGGTTGGTACAAAGTGTACAGAGGAAAAACATTTATAGGGGTGGAGGCTAGAATATGTGAAGAGACGTAGAAAGTTGGGAATATCAACATTGGAAGAGAGCAGATGAAAGGGATGTTTGATTTTAGACCAACCATATTGTTTGGAGATAAGTCAGGAGATGTCAGTGAAGAGGAAGGTAGAGAAAGGACAGGGGGGACATGGTGGGAACCTAAGGAGAATGTTTCAGTTTAGTCTACAGATGATAATCCTTTACAGAAAGCTGCTTTACAAGACATCAAACTACTGACATTAGTAAACTACTGTAGGGTCAAACATTGCATACCAGTGTTTTTTTACTGCATAAAATTCCTACACTTCATTTAAGTTTGTTTTAATGTTTTATTATTTGTTCTAGTTGACAAAGTTTGAAGAATATGCTTCAGGATACAAGATATGCAAGAGATATGGGCCTTCAGATGCATTCAAACCTAGATATGTATGTTCCCTGGATCTATATTAAATCAGTAAAATGGCATTACAGTGAATGCTGTTTCACCGACACGTATAGCCTGAATTCTGAAAATAGTGAGGGCTCAGGCCAGTGATTTTTTTCCCCAGGGAAAAAAATCACTGGGCCTGAGCTGTAGCATTGCCCTTTACCCCACTGTAGTGCAATCTTGGAGTTGGTATATTTAGTTAGGGGATGTGGGGGGCACAGCCGCCCACTTAGTTATGTTTTAAATTGTGTGTGTGTGTTTGGTGGTAGTGATTTCTTTCCCAGGGAAAGAAATTGCTGTTTTGACTGTTTGCGGTTTAGTGCATTCGGTCTTTGTGTTGCTGAAGAGGTGTTCGATGTAACGCCTCTTCACGATTTTAATATAGACCCATCTTCTCTGATTCTTCTGTGTCCCTGGCAATAAAGGATCAGTTTTCTCTCTATCTCTTCTGATCGTTTAAGCTTCTAACTTCTATATTTCATCTTAGGAATTGGAATAGTGGTCGATTCAAATGTTTAATATGGGATGTTTATAAGTAGGAAATGTGATCACTGAACTTCATTGACATGTCTCCTTTAGAGAGAGTGACGATGTGAGGTATTGCCAGCTATGTCAGGAGAAGTAGAGCAGTGGATGTATAACTTATGCCAGCACAGCTAGTGGGAATTTTGTAAAGAATTATATGTCATTTGTATATCAAACTGATTTGTACAGATGCTTGTGTTGAACAATGCATTTGTAAAGCTGTTTTTGTTAAAGATGTACAAACAGTGTGTCCTGCTAGACAAAAAAAATATACATGTATTATTTTAACTGTTTAAATGTGTAAGTTTTAACAGAGGATACTTTAAGAAAAGTGGTTAATCTCAAACTTTGAAAATGTTCTGAAATTAAATTACTGGGCCTAGGTCACAAAGATGCTGTCTCACAGTTTTGAATGAATCCAGAGACACAATAACTGAAAGAAATATGGTTTATTAGCTCCTGTAGAAAAGTGCAAGTGTTTTATGGTTTTATGACTTCCAGGAACTGCAGCAGATCTTAGCAAGGCTCTGTGTGTGTATTATTGATGAATTGTTGCTAAATCCTGGCAGTTTCTAGCAATGGGAGGTTGCATGGAAACCAGAAGTCAGATCACCAGATGTTTGTGATGTCATTCTGGAATCCATCACTAAAATAATGTTTAATACTAGGTGAGACTGAAGTCTAAGAGCAGTCTGTTTTTGGAACCTGACATCGAAGTATCACTCACCTATCTCATCTTGCCTTGCTATAGTAAGTAACTTAACTAGGGAATAGTAACTCTTGAGATCAGTCAGGAAAATATAGTGAAATTAGTTAAGTACTGTTTTTCTGTATCTGTGTGAATCTATTCATCTATGTTATTTTAATATTTCCTGTGGCTGAAACTCTGGTGTTTGTTATAAACAGATATTTAGTATTTTCATGTTCTTTTATTATTTATTATTGAATATATTTAAACTTTTCATTGTGGCTGTTCCTTTAGAGAATATTTTATCCTATGAGAGTACTCATATCTGTTTGTGACTGTGTGGCCACTCCTGAAAGCCTTACTGCATTGGTCAAACTGCCATTCATATTATTATTAATTTCACTCTGCATAATTGGGTGTCTTGGAGTCTTAGAGTGGCTGGCTTGGGAGTAGCTGGTGGAAGTAACTACCTTATAGTCTGGGCAGAAAGGGGCATAGCTAGTAAACATGTGCCAGCCTTTCCCATCTGTGTGCGTGTGTGTGTGTGTGTGTGTGTGTGTGTGTGTGTGTGTGTGTGTGTGTACGCAAATCAAATCTCAGAGTGCACGTGTCAGCTACTTGCAGCAGGGACATGAAGCACCGGAGGTAGAGAACTTGGCTTGGACAATTGGTTGCAGACTTAACTCTGCAGCTGTGCCAGTGGGCAGCCTTACTGGGGACCTGGGGAGAGACACTGAGAGAACACCTATACCCTGGGCTGTGTGTATGTTCCCTTTGTGCTCTTAAGGGAAACTGTGCTTGATGCAGGGAGCTGCATCTGGAAGTACTGAGTGTATCCATTTTTGTTTTAAGTGAATGTCACTCTCCAGTGTCAGTGGTGAGGATTCAGGCTCCTTGATTACTGGCAAGAGAATGGGATGTCACAGGGAGTGACAATCTCTAAAGTAATTGGAGTAAGAGTTTGGAAAAGGTAGTGCTTCATAAAGAAAGCAAGTCTGGTATCTCCAGTTCTCCTGTATTTGCACTTCCCCATAAACTAGATATTTGATCTGTATGCTAGGTCATTTACGGTAATGAGATACCAGGTGGTTCTCCAAGTAGCAAGAAGAAGGTGTGTTACCAGTATGGTTACAGTTTTATTGTTTCTGTTCTTGCCCTAAGGCAAAATAAAAATAAGACTTCACAGACTTTAAACTTGTAGTAACACAGATCTGTCAGATACCAGAAAGAGTGCTTTTAATGTATTTTACAGTTACAAAAGGACTTTGTATCAGCATAAAATTAAATGAAACATAAGGTTTTTATCTACTGCTTATGACCTATACTGCTACATTTTGATACTTGTAGAACATATTTGAAGTATTATTCTTTTTGTTAAGAAAATCATTGAAATGACTTTAATCTCCATTAAAATTATATATTTTCTGAATACTCTGTGCACCACCTGATTTCGCAAACCTTGCATCATACTTAAGCCAGCTGTCATATATACAGACTTTTTTTGTTGTTACCCTGGTGCAGTTTATGCTCCTGTGCATTTGCAGATCTATTCAGATTACATTATGTGATGCATGCACACACTCCCGCACTCATGCATGCACTCGCATGTTTGCGTTTGTGTGTCCTTTCTTGCACTTTCAACCCATTAATTTAATTATTTTTCCATCAATGACTTCTTGTCGATGTTGCTCCCATCCCATGTTAATTCCTTTCCTCTTACTTGTCCTTCCTGCACCGTCCCATTCCTCTATCAGTACTCCCCCTGGTCGGGTGTAACCCCTACATTTATCACTCCCTCATTTGTATCATTTGTTATGGTCAAGGGAAAATCACATAATGGACAACTTAACATTTGGCTAGATCTTCTGTTGATTTATGTCTAATCTAGACACCACTGCCTTACAAAAATGTAACAACCCACTACATTTTCCTTGATTTTTCCTTCTCCTGAGGTCAGACTTATTGGTCTGTAATTCTTAAGGCTGCTTGCTGTTCCACCCTTTGTGTCAGCATTCCAATTATTTTTTGTAGATTCTTAGGCAAACCCCGCTAGGCAGCACAGTAAAGATTTCTGCCTCATATCTGCAGGGTCTAGGGTCCAGACCTAACCTCCAGAAGAAACTGGTAAGCATGTAGAACATTACAAATCTATAATAGGTTGATCCTGGACAGGAGAGATGAATGGTAAGAAGGCTCATCTCATTATGACAGCATGGCCGCCCCTCTACTGCCTTTACAGAGAGCTACGATGTCAGCAGGAAAATACCTGGAGATGGTTTTGCTGTTGGTATGAAAATTAGGCAAGGTGACATGTGTCCTATTTCTAGCAGCATATGTCCATGCTTGCATGTGTTCCTGTATGTCACTGTTGGAACAATAGGCTTTCCCCATATGTCTCCAGAAAGGATCTCTCAGTTATGCTTTTGGCATATAGTATGGTACAAGTGTGTGTGTTCAGATTTTTCCTCTGCTTTGAAGATTAATATCATTCTATGTGCTTTATATTTCAGAGAAACTGCTGTATATTATGGCACAATTGCTGTACAATGTAGGACCTCCCCCCCATGTGTAGTGTTTGAATTTTTTGGAGGGGATATGCACATACAGTATGTATCAGTTTATGATCGAGTTTGTGTATCTGAATGCTTTGGTGAGCTGTTTGTGTTTAATAGGTACTGTAATCACATTTGGGGGGAAAAGATGTTACAACTGTTGCAGTGGCCAACTATGGACCCAAACCAGAGCTGCTGAGTTCTCTGGTGAAGATCTGTTTGCTGCATATTCTGAGGGCATCAGTCAGGTGTCAAACATATAATATATAGTCAATGACATACAGAAAATTATGGCAGTGGGTCGTACACAAACTGCATTACTTTGTCAGCTCTGTGGAACATACCCTATCCACAGTGTAAACATATTATAAAGAGTCTGCACCAGTTCTTGATCAAATCAGTACCAGTCAGTAATAACTCAGCCTCAGAGTTCCTGGGTCAGAGGTTCAAATCTGATTTCTGACCACTGTCAGTATGGTGCCTGCATGTTCTTCTGATGTCTTTAGGGTACTTCTGTGGATACTCTGGTATCCTCCCAAATCCCAAAAATACTTGCTGACTGGTTACTCTAAGCTGACCATATGTAATGCATTTACCTTTGGTGATGGGGTCCTTGTCAAAGCTACAAAAGGTGTGATGATCATTTCACTTACTCTGTTAATGAATAGATTAAATTAAAATCAACCCATTCTGCCGTAACCAATTGTTGCAGAAGATAGCATGGCAGTTGCTGCAGCTGCTGACTTAAGCCTAGGCCTTCTGTCCAGCTCTTCTGATACAGACAGTGAAAACAGGACTGAGTTTATTTTACAAAGAACAGCAGCAGCTACTGGAGGCTGATGTCAGTACGGCAGTCTGTTATCAGCCTGCAACCTTCACAAGGAACAGCAGCTGCTACTGGAGGCTGATGTCAGTACGGCAGCCTGTTATCAGTCAGAGGGGTGTGACCATTCTGTGGCTGAATGGCTGATTGTGAAGCCTGATGAGTGGCTGTTCTGGATGAAAATGGACTCGTATTCAGTTACAAGTAAGACACACTTGGGGACACAGGTATGACTGTACTGAGAACCCCGCTGTGAACTGACAGAAGCCATGCATGTACAGAACAGACATTAGGTTCTTGAAGTACATACCACCCATGTTATGGATGATGGCCATGATGATGATGATGATGATGAGTATATCTGGGAGCTGTCATATACTATGCAGAAAATAACAGGCAGTTGGTATCTGTGGTAAATGCTATCTGTAACAAGAAAAGTAGTCCTGTGTCCCAAGAAAGGTATAAATGAAACATTCAGTCCTGTGTCCCAAGAAAGGTATAAATGAGACATTCAGTCCTGTGTCCCAAGACAGGCATGACACAAATGCAGATAAATCTTGCAATACAATGCCACGGAGAGGCTCTACAGCGAGAGCTGTTTGGGTACTTTGTTAGATCTTATTGCTAGTCGTATGACACAGTGGATGACCACCACTAGCTGTGTCATTCTCAGATGCACTAAACCAGTGTGCTGCATCAGGACATCAGACCATGGCACTCCTGTGCATCAGGCAGGACCTAGAAATAGACGATTTCCAGTTAGTGGCATATCTTGTATGTGGACATTTTCAACCTGCACATTATGGTCTCACTCCTTAACTCATTCCTTCCATTGGAGCTTTTAAGTTTGCCCTGTAACTTGCAGTGGGTGGGGCTAAAGCTTTTTGATATAATCAAATTTTATTCTCGCATTTCAAACAAATGTTCTTATCTCTGGAACTGTAGGGGTTACTAAAGATGTGTAAATGGCAAACTCTTTAACACAAACTTATTTTATTGTGGTAGTATTCTTTAGGTTTTAGGTCTTAAACTGAATTGAGTACATCACAGTAAACAGGATAACTATAAGTATGTAATATTTTGCAAACGACTTTCAATATCTCAGCAACCACTCAAGTTACACACATACTGTCAACAACATTTTGTTTATCCAACTGAGAGCTTTTGTATGAGGCTAAGCAGTTTTGTCTGTGTTCCTTGGTTGTTGAGATATTTAGAATAACATGAAATTTATGACAATGTATATAAATATTATATCAACAATTAAGAGCTCTTTAACTGCACTAGGCAGAGGTCAGCTATTAATACAGTTGAGTTTGCTGTTGTGGAAGCTCTAAGATGAAATTGTTTAATATTTTGAGTGTAGCATGGTTTTGGAATTAATGCAAATATGAACAAGCAATATTTGATGCCCTGAGATGTCAGTACAATATAACTATAGAAGCACCTGGAGGCATCACTTGGCTGTACTGAGTTAATGCCACTGAAGATGTGTAAGTCATGTTATTCCTCACAAAAGGGATCCTGTGGTCATGGCTACACATTATATGTTTCATATTACATGTGAGATTGATGGTGGCTATACCACATGGCAGCTTTATGATAGTATTTTTGGGTGGTAATGTCTGATGCACAATATGGAAAGGTCATGTACCGGTCACTGTAGCCTGTGTTGGTCATGTTATGCTAGCACTCTTGATGCGTGCATCATTTTACTCCGTATGCCAGATGCACATATGCCCTGTCACCTACTTAATTTCATACCAAACATTAACATATTACCTGTGCCTGGGCACATTGCTCCCCATTGTCTGTTGATGCATTTTTGGGTCCTCTGACTGCTCTTCTGAACTGCTGTTGTCATGTGCATCAGCCACGTGGTCCCCCAGCTATTTATCTTCCATCTGGCTAGGCTGTCCTCTATATTTGCATGTTATCATGTTGTGCAGCGCAGCACATGGTTAACCAGTTTAGTTGACTTCTGCAGTGCACACTGGGGGGGGGGGCATCACTTGAGTTGTACAGGTACTTCAGTCAGGGTTTCATGAGTCCAACCACATGCTCCAGTAATGTTTGAGTTTGACGGTGCATGTAGCTGTAGTTTTCATTGTCAGCAGTAGTTGGGTGGTGGACTGTGTCAGTTATCATGGCTGCAGCAGTTTTTCTTATTCACCTACAGGGACATAATGAGAAATACCTGTGTTCTCCCTTTGCTTCTATTTGTGACATGCCAGTCATATCTGCTGCCACAGTACCGGCTGTCAACTTGCCTAGAGGATGGCCATCTGATGATGTCACACATATGTTATACATGTACATCATGCAAATTACATGGATGGTCATTATTCCATCTCCACTATACACTAGCTGATAGAAAAACTTTCAACTCACGCCTGCTGTTTCCCTCCTATCATTAGGAACTTATTACATTTTGTTCCGTGGTTCTTCATTTCATCCAGGAACCAGCCCGGAATTCTTGTGTTTCCAAAGGGTAAAGTCTAAAATCATTATAACAGATTAGTCACAGACCAACTAGTTGAAAAAACACGTTGACATAACATACTTCTGAACTAGATCACTTAAACAACCAATCACACAAATATGAATGTGCACAAACATACACCTGCACACTGAGATGAGAACACACTTCATGCAAAACTTATCCACACAAAATTACCCACACAACCTGCAACTTACAAGTCACAAACACATTTCTAAAGAGGAGACAACCCTCTCCCCCAAACTTATATAAGCTATTCTGGTAATCCACTTACATATGGGTAACTGCCACCAAGGACAGTGTTGCCAACACATCTGTCTCACACAGGGGCAGTGGTGACTGGTGGCTTCAAATCAAAGGGCTGCAGGAAACAGCCGAATGGGTAGGGCCAATGGGAAGGGGTGGGGCCAACTAGAAAGAGGTGGGGCTATGCTATAAACCACAAAAACTGGGACTTTAATTAAATACACTGCCCTGGGTGCCAAACCTTCATTATGAGAGTCCAATCAAGACAAAAATGAAGTGTAGAAGAAAAAAAAATATTTCAATGCAGTGGCTACATGACAGCTTCCTTAATATCTAGATGGAAACAAAAAGGTTGTGAGGCATGAAAAAAGAAATTACTTTTGAAATACATTACTGGAATGCCAGTCAAAACCAAGTATAAATAAACAAGCAGCACTCAATTCACATCACTTCTCCTTGCATTGCAGTTCAAATTATAATTTATATTCAGCTTTATAAAAGTACCAAGTAGCATGTTGAAAGTAGCAATCTGTGTGATAGCCCCCACTTGCAAAAATGTTTCTTAGCCAAAAAAAGACCTGTTACCTGACAACAACTATCTACTTGTTTCATGGGGAAAACATGATCCAAGTAAAAAATGAACAGCAAACAAGAAACAAGCTCAAGAAAATTGCTTAATGGATTACTGCACAGGTCATGGACCAGACGCAATAGATTGGCATTCTGTTTAGTTTACGGATGAAGCCTGCAAAGATGACTGCAAGTCTCCAACAAATGTAATGAGCTTCTGAAAATGCTGTCATCCTGTCCTTTATTACAAATTATCTCATATGCATTTCAATACCTAAGGCTTATATATAATCTAGGTATGTAAATTATCTCTGGATGGCAGCAACAAAAAGGCTTTCATTGCTGGTAATTATTTAACAGTATGCTTATTAAAACTTACTTGCATCTTACAATCTCAGACAAGCTTACCTGATGGTCATTAGAGCATTGCTACTTAAACACAAGCAACAGGCTCTGCAACAACATGCATGTTCTGAATAAGAAGAAGCATAAATCAACAGTATAAAAATATGACAGAAAACCAGAACAGTCTGCAAAATCAAGGACAGATGAAAAGCCACTGTAGTACTTGTGTTCCCTTGGAAGGGAGGCTACTCTGCACATTTGCACTGCATAACTGCTCCTTGTCTTGCTTGGACACATCCAGAGACACTACATGGGGGAGTGGGCTGCAACAAGTATGTCACAATTTGAAATGTCTGTCTGACAGTGATGGCCGTGACATATTTGTCATACCTCTCAAACTCTGAGCAAGAAATCTGGACAAAGCCATAAACAGAAGTTGGACAAAGGCCCAAAAATAAGAACAATTTTAAATATTGCTCTTATAAACTTAGAAAGAATAGCATAGTAGGTCTTGCATTAGTATGGATTTTCTGAAGGATATGAAATCTGAAACTCAAATGTCTGTCATTATTTTCTAACTTCAATCTTTAATGATTTGCCACTAATTTGCCAGAAAACCAAAATTTTATGAAAAATGGACCAAGAATTTAATGCAAAAATATAAAATAGCCACACAATACAGCTGGGAACCTGTCAAAGAAGGGACACTTTTTAAATATTTGTACTGTTAACTTGAGCAGCTGACAAAATAAGAGAATCTACATGCATTTCTGAAATTAAAAGTAATCTATTACTCTGATCAGTACAATTATTTATTAATTGTAAACCCTCCACATTTTCTTCTAAATTTGTCATTTTGCGGAGGGATTATTAGGGGGGATCAACATTTTGAGCCAAAATTGGGGACAGTTGAGAAGTTTGGATATACTTAATTCTATAAAGCAATTTATTTGCTCGTACCTCTCAACCTCTTTACGGAGGAAATTTGACAAGGGCAAATATATTGGGGGAACATACAAACGTGCATTTTTCTGAAGGGTATGAAGTCTGAAACTCAATGCCTGTCATTATTTAGTGACTTCATTCCTAAATGATTTGCCAGAAAACCACAAATATTATGAGAAACAAACCAAAAATAAGAAGCAAAAATCTATTTGTTCTGCAAAAATCTGGACAGTTGAGAGTTGTAGCTCAGCTAGTGCTGAGTTTGCTGCCCTTCCCCCCTCATAAAATTATGGTCAAATGGGGCTTCCCCCCTGCAGCTATTCCAATGTCCCATTACTTTATTTTGCCCCATTTACCATAAACACTGTAATGTGCATACTGCTTTACTTTTACGATGATTTGAATTTAATTTAAAAGTTTTATTTTACATTTTGCAGCACAAACAGTAATATACATCTGCTAAACAAAGCAATGCAGTTTCACAATGAAAATAGACAGCATTAAAACTTCTCTGCCCTTGAAACTCACATTCATTGAAACAGCATCAAACCCCACATACAGAGAAAATACATCTGGCCAGTGGCAGATAAAGATTACCTTTGGGCTGTTTTCAAAAAATAGGCCCCTTGCACAGGAAACATACATGTGTTCTTTGATACACCTTCCTGGTTGTATAAAATGATATTCCTTGTATAATACAGTACAGTTGTTAGAGGGCATTTGAAATGTATTGTTTTGAACATTTTCCAGTAAACAATGAAACAAAATGCATGCACCAATAATGACAGAACTGCTCAATTCAGAACATTTCTGTCATAAAAGTCTACTCAAACTTCTACAATCCACCAGTTTCAGTAAATATGTACAATCTCTGCAGAAGTACAAGTCATCTAAATAATTCCACATTAAATAAATCTGTAACTAATGAAGAGGTTGTTGCAAGCACACAACTTTATATTTCATTGTTTCATTTACAAATAAAGTGTCTGTTACTCTTGAGGAATAAATTGCCTATGCTACATTTAAAAAAATAAGCTAGTAATAATGCAATAGGGAATGGGTGGCAAACTGATAACAGGTTCATCGTTACTAGGTATCTCCACCAAAGAGGACATTCTCAGGACTTCAGCATCCATCCCCTTTAAGAGTACAACACAGTACAATATCAGGAATGCATCTATATACTGTGGGAGTAGAACTCAGAGTCTTCTGCATCAAAAGCAAGTACAATACCTATTGTGCTACTAACAACACAAGCAACCATAGCATAAGCAGCACTACACTTCTCTTCAAGCTCTCAGCTCCTTGTAAAATGCATTCAACACTCAACTGTATCTCTCAACTTTGAAGCACAGGAAATCTGGAAAAAGCCTAAATTTATTGAAGGGGGACAAAAGCCAAAAAACTAGGGACACATTTTAAACATTGCTTGCATAATCTTGGAAAGTTGCTAGAATAAAATTGTGTGTTACCACCATGCATTTCACTGCCAAGTCATGAACCCAGGACCCCTGTGCACTACAGTCAAAGCAACATATCACTATGCCATATCAGCTGTTTCTTGAAAGACAGATAGACTGAAACTTAAATGGCTATCATTTAGTGAATTCATTTCTCACCGTAGCTCATAGGTTCATAGGTAGGTACTAGGCTATCGGACCAAGGGCCTAAGTAAGCACAGCCAACAAGGTTCCCCGGCTTACGCCACCCAAGAAAGTTAATTTCCTATGCTCCTGTCGAGCAGAGCCACAGAAGTGATCCCCAGGGTGCATTTCCTATTTCCCATCCACTCATCAAGGTTTTTCTTGAAGAGTGCTAATGAGGAACTTTGCTTGATATAGATGGGTAGCTTGTTCCAGAGTATAGGAAGTCTCTGGGACAGGAATCTATCCCTCCAGCATGTCCTGTTTATTGTGGTAACAAGGTTTAGGTCCCTAGAGCATGTAGCTCAGAGGGATTGGGATTTCTTAAGGTGTAGCATGTCCAACAGCTCTGGGATTAACATAGCTTTATATGTTAGGCAGAGATCTCCTCAGAGTAAGAGATATGCTACAGAGTAAAGCTTTCAACTTCTTAGCACAAAACACCTAGACAAAGCCAATAATGTGGGATTACAGCCCCCAAACATATTAAGTGAATTCAGTTCTCACCATAGCTCTCAACCTGTTAGCACAAAAAACCTGGACAAAGCCAATAATGGGGGAATACAGCCCTGTAAATAGGGCAGATTTCAAATATTGATGATATACACAAAAAATGCTAGAATAAAAGGCTTTGTGTTACCATGTACTTTCTAAAGAATATGAAGTCTGAAATTCAAATGCCTGTCATTATTTAGTAAATTCAAAATCCAGAAAAACACAGATTTTATGAGGAACAGAACAAAAGTGAGGCCAAAATTTCACAAGTGGTGGTGGGAAGGGAATTCAAGCTCTTGCTACCTACTCCCAAGGTACAGGTTTGAGTCTAGCCACCAGGTATATTTTCTGACTTTTCCAGCTACTGGAGCATTTTACACACACATACCTTGCCTGCATTGTTTTAAACACAAAAGCCTCGTGAGAGAGCCAAAGTCCTGTCCTTCCTGTGAGAGCAGGCTTAAACCTGCAGACATTGCAGTCTGATCCCCTTCTATAGACTTCTGGGATCTTTGCTGTTGCAGGCTCTCTTCCTAATCTGGACTGTCTTACCAGCAGTCTGGATTCTGTGCAAGCTTCACATGCTCCAGACTGGTTCAGTAGCAGTCTGGACTTGGGAAATGCCGTGAGTGCGCATGCGTGAGTTCTGGGACTCATGTTTGCTTTCTTTTTCCTTTTTTTTTTTTATTCATTTCTTTCTTTTGTACAGTTGGGGAGGCTGGGCTGCCCCAGCACAGTGGTCACTTCTCATACCCTTCATGAAGTCTGTAGTCCACACACAACATCATTCTCACATTCAGACACATGCTGTAAAAGCACCTTTCTCCTGACCAAACACATACTGTCACACACACACACACACGCGCGCGCACACACACACACACACACACACACACACACACATGCGCAATACCTACTGTACACATACTCACAGTTTAACTAGTAATTTTAATATGTAATAAGACACGGTAACTATATATATGAGAGAGAGAGAAGCAGATCCACCACAGTGATTTTCTGCACATGTGTAGTCTTGGTGAGTTGGAATCGGTAAGCTGACTGTCAATTATGATGAGTGTTAAAAAGGATAACACCATATTGCAGAGGCCAGTATACCCAGTGATACGCACACTTTTGCTTGAAGGTTGATGGAGTTTCCTCCCAGCCTCTTTGCTGTTCTCTCTGGTGCATGATATTTTGATGCTCCATCAAGAGGTAAATTTTGTTAAAGTGCTGCATCTGTTTCCCTGAATCTTGCTGAAATGTACATCTGTGCTATGAGCATCACCTGAAATCTGCACCAGCTCATAATGAGGTCAGGAGTAATCAGTAAAATCTTAAGGTCAGTAGTAATCAGTAAAATCTTAAGGTCAGTAGTAATCGGTAATATCCTAATTGGGCAGTTGCTGAAGGCCAAGGCATTGGTGGGATTGCTGACATATTAACAATCCGTACAGCATAATGTATGGCATCTTTATGAATAACTTTGTTCTCTCATATTATTCTAGCTTTAAATGACTGTACCCTGCCTTTTGTTTGTGAATGTTTTGTGGCATGCTCCACCATTTGTTTAATTCTACTGCATCACTGCGCATCACAGCACTGTGATTTTGAATTGTTCATCTTACTCCACTAACCATATTTGCATCTGCTCTGCAAAATTTGCATATGGTGTTGTACAGTGTTCCAAGCTTTTCCAGCATCTTTTACGGAATCTCAAACAGCTGATACCTGTTCACACTTATGGCAAATTCACCTATATGCTATGCACATTTGTTCTGAATTCAGCCCTGTAAATCAGTGATTTTAGTGTCTCTTCCGGCACGTTTACAAAAACATTTGATTTGTGTACAAGTCAAATATTAAAGTGTGTGTGTGTGTGTGTGTGTGTGTGTGTGTGTGTGTGTGTGTGTGTGTGTGTGTGTGTGTGTGTCAGCTACTTGGGCAGGGACACGAAGCACTGGTTGGACAGAGAGGGTGCTGGAGGTCTTCGCTTGGCCACTTGGCTGAGATCTTAACCCTATAGCTGTGCCAGTGGGGAGATTTATTGGGGATCTGGAGAAAGAGGCAGAAACCAGCCCCAGATTGACTGTGATCTCTGTGTACTCTTAAGGGGAAATTGTACTTTACTGTGTGTGTACTTGTCATCCTCCCAATGTGTACGTCCCTCTCTGGTGCTAGTGGTGAGGATTGAGGCTTCTTGATTACTGGGACAGTGCAGGGGCGTCACACTTACATCTTTGTATTACTTTACTTTATATTAGCCTGATGATAGAGGAAGACCATTGGCCTGTTTGTTCTGCCTTTGAGTGCATTGTATCATGGGCAGAGACACCAACTTACAATAATTAAAAATTAATTATACTCATGATTTGTATGTGTGTGAAATTAAAACAATTTCAACACTGAATAAAGCAAAATGACATATTATAAGTAGCAATGATAAGAAGAAATAAAAGCTATAGTGAATGAGTGCACCGACATAAAATGCCAGATTCCATGAAAATATCATGTTTTGTAATACTCGCACAGTCCATATTTGGGATTTTTCCGTGTTTTTAAACAAAAGATGGAAAACCAACATCCCTGATTATGGGATGTGATTACGAAGTTTTCCTTCATCTTATAGGTGTCGTTATGTGCAAAAATGATTTTTCTTAGTTATTTTCTGAAATATATTTATTATATTTTTTCTAAATTTAAGTTTATTTAGCATTTTGGGAAATATGTAAAAATGGAATTATAGTTAAAGCCAGTTACGCGGCATAGAGGAATACATCCCTGAGGATCACCAACACAACCTGAGTCTGAGTAGTGGCTCAGGAACTTAATGGGGCTGGTTGTGGCGGATGGGATGGGGGTGTCTCACAGCTTACCCATCCTGTGGGGAGAGTAAATGGTGGTCTCCCAGTGGCCAAGTGCTCCCATGTAAGAGGAAGCTTGCACATTAAATCTGGTCAGTACTGGGAAGACATGGGCTTGGCACTTCAAAGCCAGTGATGGCAGCTCTGGTAGGATGTGCATGTGGAAACTGGCATGCATCCAGAGGAAGGTGTAGGAGGGTTCTGCAATGTTATGAGGTGTCATATCAATGACCAGGAGGTGAGTTAAAGACCATAATTGTAATGCCTGTATTTCTGCCACTCAGCATAAAGCAAGTCACTGATTAAGATTAAGAAGGAAAGACTGTGCAGTTCTGTTCAGGGTCAATGATTGGTCACCATAGGGCCTTTGTTCTGGCAGAGGGTTAGGTCAGACTTGGCTTGACATGATAGACATTCTTACAATTAGTATGTGAAAGATGGTTCAGCAGCTGAGACATAAGTGACCTCATGGCTAAATGATGATAGCCATGTTGATCTTACCTCTGTGGGTATCGGACATCCTCCCCATGGAAGAAAAGGGGACTCAAGTCCTACTGGAGAGGCTTGATGAATAGCAAGTGAAGGAGCACAAATAACAAGTAGCAATACACTTTAGAAAATAACTAACCAAAACAGATTTATACAAAATAAGTACATCTGTATAGTATGTGCTTTAATTCACCATTGTATTCCATGATTAGGTAAGACTGGCCAATATCATATCTGAAAATGCCAGAGCTCCTCTTCTGGTCTTTCCTTTCCAGTAGTAAGAATCTTATTTCTATAAATGCTTGCTGAGTTTAGATGAGAGGTGGGGATGGGGTGTGAATATTAAAGATGACAGTGCCCCAATCTGTAAGCTGGTTTGGTGTCTTTAGTTCAAACCTTTCTTCTAAGTAACAGTGTGCTGTGGTTGTTTGTTGATTTTTTCCTTTTCTTTCTTTATTTCTTTGTATTTCATGTAGTAATAACACCAGAATTAATGTACATAGAATGGTCATATTGACATAACAATATACATTGTAAATAAAGATATGCATAATAACACATTCCTCAGAACTCTAAACAGTCTAGCCCCCCTAAGACTAAAGAGAGTCAAATCAAAACATGCCCGCTGGCTGGCAAAGGCCACAAAGCAAGTCATGTCCTCCAGGGACAAAGCCTGGAAAACCTGGCAAAAAAACAAAACCATTTCCAACCTAATGCAATGCAAACAACTTCACAATCAGGCTAAATGTTTAATGGTCAAAAACAAAAAAGAATATATCCAATCTATTCAAAACCAGCATAAACAAAATCCCAAAAAATTCTGGGGAGTGAGGTACTAACAACACCCCATGCCCAAACCCAGATAAAACTCCCACCGAGCTAGCCACACTCTTCAGTACATATACTTTATTGACACCATCACCAAACTAACTACTACCTTCCCACCCATCAAACCTGACACATTGGGGCTACTAGCAGCACATAATCCCTCAAATTCCCCACCCATCTTCTCACTATCACCCATTCCCACATCCACCATCCAAAAACTTCGGTGTAAACTAAAACCTTGCACAAATGCTCCTGATAATCTACCTGCAGACTACCTACAGCCCCTTCCATAGCCTATCCTATCAGCATCCTCCTTAACAGGTCCATTCAAGAATCCTGCATACCAGATATCTGGAAAAAATCATTTGTCGTTCCTCTATATAAAGGTGGCAATAACTCCGACACCTCAAACTTCCGTCCTATTGCCATTCTTTCCCAATCTCTAAAATACTAGAGAAGTGTATCCACACACAGCTCATAAATCATCTAGTAAAACACCAACTGCTTTCTCCCACTCAGCATGGCTTTAGGTCCAGACATAGCACTAACACTGCCCTCATCTCCTTCGACACAATAAATAGAGCCTGTGACACTGGCACCAGAGTTTCTGCTCTCTTTCTCGATCTATCAAAAGCATTTGACACCATTTCTCACTCCCTACTGCTCACTGAACTCTCCAATCTCAATCTATCTCCCCTCACCCTACAGTGGCTTACAAACTACCTCACAAATAGGCAGCAATCCTCTAAATGGCAGAACTCCTCCTCTCCTTTCATTACCGCCAACACAGGTGTTCCCCAAGGTTCAATTCTGGGTCCCTCCTCTTCAGTATATTTGTCAACAGCTTTCATCAAACTCTAACTCATAGTGCTGTCATCCAATATGCTGATGACATCATCTGCTTATCAAAATCTCTCACCAAATTACAGCAACTTACCCAAGAAGCATTCACCTCTACTGAGCACTGGATGTCCCAGAATTACCTCGCCCTTAACATCAACAAAACAAAACTTTTATTATTCACTCCCACAAAAACTAGCCCTATCAACAAATCTCTTTTGACAGTTTACTCCTATAATAACACTATCTTAGAAGTTGTCTCTAGTACAAAACTGCTAGGTGTCACCATTGATGACAAACTAAACTTTGACCTTCACATCAACATCAAAAAAACCCACCAAAAGCTAGGTGCCCTATATCGTCATAACTATTTCCTCAGTCTCACTGCTAAAAAGGCCCTTGCCTCATCCTTCCTACTTCCATCTCTGCTTTATGATGCTCCCATCCTCACCAACCTACAATCCTCCTTAAAAAATAAGCTTGACTACTGCTACAATAAAGTTGCCAGATTTGCTACAAATGCTAAATACTCTACCCACCACTGCTCCTCACAGCATCAACTAAATTGGCTGGAATTCCACCATCATCTTACTTACCTACAATTAAGTACAGCCAACAAGATAATCTTCCAACCTGAACATTGCCCTTCCCTCTCATCTATACTGACCATGTACCAGCCCACTTGCCATCTCAAGTCAGAAAACAAAATGTTGCTGTCTATAGAGAAACCCAAACTCTCAGCTGGCCAAATGCTGTATTCTTGTGCTGTTTCTGAGTTATGGAATAATCTTCCTCCTTCACTGAGAATTATCAGTAAGCCTGCTTCTTTTAACAAATCCCTAAAATCACATTTTGTCTCTCATTGGCTATGCTCCTGTACCCCAAACAAAAATGCCTACAGCTGATTTCTCTGTCTGTTTCATTTCTCTAAACTTTCCCACTATTCTTCTCTCTACCTTTCTTACTCTTTCTGTTCACCTGCTTGTCACCCTGACTCTTTCTGTTCACCTGCTTTTCACCCTGAACTCTGCACTCCCCAACTTTGAATCCTACACATTCACATGTATATACTGTTTTCTAACTCGTATATACTGCATCCTTATTCTTTTGTTCTAAGCTGACTTTTATACTTCGATATCTATTTACGCTGTCACTCACAGAATTTGTCCTTTGTATGTAATTAATGAAATGCTATCTCTGCCAATTTTGTCTTATATTTTCTACTGTGTGTCCATTTTATTTATGTATTAACACTGTTTTTAATTAATTGTATGTAATAATGTGAAGCTTTTCTCCCCGGGCCTCCACTGAAAATGGGCTCCTCCAGGCCCAGTGGATTTCCCGATCAACAAATGCAATAAATAAATAAAATAAATAAATATCTGTGCCAATTAATTTTTAAATAAATATACATCACAGCTATTTGTCACTATGCATGGTTGTACTAATAGGAATAACAGGAAATAAACATGGTTAAAAAACCCAAGTAGAGCTAGTATATTAATACTAACAGGGACTTTTTGTAGCACTGCTGCTCCTGACCTCAGGAAGTTCTATCTCCTGGTTCCTAATATTCCTAAGCTTGGAGGTCCAAATCTTCAGCAGCACCCTGGTTCAACACTCACTGAGGGGTTCTCCCTTTTGGAAGATTCCTATACCCAGAGAGGTCTCTGGCTCTTGACTCCATCTAGGTACACCCTAAGACCCTGATCCTTGTTGACTTCAACTACCCCATCAAAAACTGGGTGAACTATTCCTGCACTAATGCACTCACCTAAGGATTCCTTGACTTTATCAGTTCTAACGCACTAGATCAGCTTGTCTCACCCCCCACAAGGGGAGATAACATTTTGGACTTGGTTCTCACCAATGTGGGCGACAGCTGCACCACTCCCACAGTATGCTCTTCCCTAATAAGATCAGATCATCAGTCTGTCCCACCCAACCCCCCAGCCATAATCAGGCTAAAAAACTTCTCAAAAGTTGACTACAACCACCTAAGGGAGGACATCAACAGCTACACACCACTGCCCCTCTCAGAGGATGCAGACAACTATGCTAAATAGTATGCCAATGCAGTATACAAGCACCTGTACAACTGTGTGGGCTCTGCCCCTCAAGGAAACACAAACCTGCCTGGTGGACATCCTCTATCAACAGGCTTTACAACAAAAGGAAGAAACTGTTGTCCAAGGGTAAAAAGGAACAAATTCCAAATTGGAAAAACTCTCTCCTCAGCCTCAACAAGCAGATTAGATCACTAGTGAAAATCTCCAAAGCTAATTATGAATCTAAACTAGCCCCCAAAACAAAGGGAAACCACAAAGCCTTCTTCAGTTACATCAGGAACCTCCATGGCAAGTCCAAGGATTGTTCCAAATTTGTACTTAACGGTATAACTTACACTGATTCTGTTAGGTTCATGGATTAGAACTAGGCTAACTGCCCTTGTGAGCCATTTTAAGCCTAGCCAGTTATCCCTTGTGAGACTCAAACCCTGCACCTCCTTATGTTTATAAGGCAAACACCTTAACCATTAGGCCACCCTCCCTAGCTGACTTAGCAAACCTGCTAGCAGATAGGTTCAATGCAAACTTCACCCTCCCGTTCCCCCAAAGGCCCTTTCAACAACTCTGATACTTGTCCCGCACCTCACATCTCATAGGTCAAGTGTTAAAGGCCCTATCCAAGGCAAATAAGACAGCTTCCATGGGACCTGATACTATCCCAGGCTGTATTCTGCACCATCTCCAGCAAGAACTAGATTTGCCATTGAGCACCCTATTCAACCACAGCCTAAGTACAGGCTTCATTCCAGCACAGGGGAAAATTGCCATTTTCATCCCCTTGCACAAAGGTGGTGCCACTCCTGACCCTGGAAACTATCACCCCATTAGTTGACAAGTCTGATCTGTAAAGACATGGAGCATATTATAATGGATCTCATAAACAAGGACATAGGCAATCTCCAAGCACTTGACCCCACCCAGTTCAGATTCGTCAAGGGTAGATCTTGCTTGTTGAACCTGGTTGACTTCTTTGAGGCTGTCACCAAGGCCCTGGATGTGGGAAAGTCAGTACATACAGCTTACCTTGACTTGGCCAAGTCCTTTGACACACTCACCACTCAGGCATCATCAAAAAGCTAACACAACTTGGCATAAATGCCTATGTCATCAGGTGGGTGGCCAACTGGCTCATTGACAGGACCCATAAGGTCAAAATAGGCACCTCCACCTCCGATAGCAGACCTGTCACTAGTGGAGGTACCCAGGAATCTGTCCTGGGACCCCTACTGTTTGGTATCTACTTCTGAGAGGCCCATGGAAAGACAGAAGGCCTGTGGCTGACCAAGTTTGCAGATGACTGTAAGTTGGGTGCTGTCATTGGCTCCCCAAATGATGTCAACATACTGCACAAGGTTCTCACAGCAACTAATGACTGGTGCCAAAGTCATGGCCTCAAGTTCACTGCAAAAAAATGTGTCATCATACCATTCGACATAAACATGTCCCTTACTGATTACCACATCAATGGCAACACCCTAAGTACACAAACTGCGGTGAAAGACCTGGGTACCTCAGGTTGACAACAATCTCATATTTGACCACCATGTAGTGTCAGTGGTCAGAAATGCCCTTTACTTGGTTCATCTTATAAGTAAAGGGATTGCATCCAGAAAAAAGGAGGTTATTACCTCTCTATACTCCTCCCTCATTAGACCAATAATTGAGTATAACGTCCCATTTGGTATGTACCTGTCCAAACATCTGCACCAACTGGAAAGGCCACAGAAATACCTCACAAAGAGACATGGCCTCCAACACCTCTCCTATGTGGACAGACTCAAATCACTATCACTCTACTCAGTATCATACAGATTGCTCAGGGGTGATTTGTGTTTTGCCTACAAGGCAATCTCAGACCCTGCCCTACTAAAGATACTCCATCTCCTCAAGTCTAACTCCTCACGCCTTACTCACTCAGAAGGCCTGAAGCTAATATGTGACATCAACAAAATCTTCTGAAGAGAGAGGTTTGTCTTCTAGAGGCTACCCTGTCTCTGGAATACACTTCCCATACATGTCAGAGTACCTCGCTGACCCTCTTCAAGCACAACCTTGATGAGTGGATGGGAAACCACAAATTTGTCCCAGGGGTTCCACCTGTGTCCCTCATTGACAGGGACGACAGGTGTTGACTGACGTTTCTTTTTTGAGGATAAACTCTTGGCTGGATTTGTAAGGGCCCCAGGGCCATTAGCCTTGTAACCTCCTATGATCTTATGAATACAAGTTTCTAGTGTTCTTTCAACCATGCATGTCCAACTAGAATGGAGTCAGGTGAACATGTCTCATACAATGATGTTGCAGTGTTTTTTTTTTTTTTACTCTGGCCTACTGATCTTTACCTGTAGAGTGGGTAGACAATGAGCTCTGCTTTTGTGGATATGCCGATCCTGGGTTGTTAGATGACTACCCCTCATCTACCACATCAGCATGCTGGTTGTTCCCTGCCGTGACATTCACTAGAACTTGACAAATGATGTGATCTACTGGCATGGCCCTTCCCTCTTCTCAAGGATAGGTATGCCAATGGACCCTCTCAGCACTGTCAGATGCCCAGCTCATGTCACCTGTTCCATAGTCAGAGCTTCTTTCCTCTACACCACCAGGCAGGTTCAATAACAGGGAAGGAATGTAGAACTTGGACTAGTCACACATTTGTTCACCTGGGGGAGATTTGCAGAAGACAGAGTATGTAATGACATGGGTGATGGGAATGGGGGGTCTATATGTAAATGATTGGTCAGGGTATTAGGAGAGGAGTCGGAGCAGTATGGGAGGTTGGCATAATGATTAAGGTGTTTACCTGATAGACACAAGGTGCAACGTTTGATTCTCACATGGGGTAACTGGCTAGGCTTCAAATGGCCCACAAGGACAGTTAGCCTAGTACTAATCTATGAACCTATGCAGAGAACATGTATAAAACGATGGGTTGGGGGTATAAATAGTAATGGAAACAAAGTGCCAGATGGAAATGTGGCGTTTGTGTGTTTGTGTGTGTGTGTGTGTGTGTGTGTGTGTGTGAGACAGAGAGTGAGAGTGCTGATGACAGTATAGGGGTCTACCTGAATTACCTGAAACTGCAAATGACTGACAGCGAAATAACCGACACCGGAAGATCGACAATAGAGAAGACCGACAGTTGAGAATCCCGATGCTGAGAACACCGACATGTTAAGGTAAGTGTGCGATAGGGACGGATGTTAGGGTCAGGGTGTGGGTAAGGTAAGTGTGTGATAGTGACGGACGTTAGGGTAGGGTGCGGGTGATGTAAGTGTGCGATAGTGACGGACTTTAGGTTTAGGGGCGGGTTAAGTGAGTTAGGGTTAGGGTGTGGGTAAGGTAAGTGTGCGATAGTGATGGACTTAAGGATTAGGGGCGGATTAAGTGAGTTAGGGTTAGGGTGTGGGTAAGGTAAGTGTGTGATAGTGATAGACTTAAGGGTTAGTGGTGGATTAAGTGAGTTAGGGTTAGGGTGCGGGTAAGGTAAGTGTGCGATAGTGACGGACCTTAGGGTTAGGGTTTGGGTTAAGGTTAGTGCATATATAGATGTGTATGTAAGGTTTAGTGTAGGTTTGCAAGGTTTTTGGTGTGCTTGTGTTGTGTGTGTGTTTTTCGGGAAAGTTACTTGTTTTGTTGATTGTTGGGATTGTGGTTTGTCGGGCATGTGAAGTTTCGTGTTTTTGAACTTTCGGTTTTGTCGTGTCGATTATTTTGTTGTCGATGTTTTGGCATGTCGGTGTTATCAGGTAGACCCCAGTATAGACAGAGGAAGAATTAGAAATGCAATAAAACTGATGGGGGCAAATCATTGATGGTTATATTGTTGATTTAGATGGTGCAGCTCCAAAATTTGTTTGCACCCTGGAGAGATTTCTATAGATAATGAAAAGCCAACAATTAATTATTTTAACTTAATGACTTAGAATGAAAGTTTTAGAGGGTCGACTCTGCTTTATAGAATAAGTAGTCACCACGGTCTTTTTTTTTCATATGTAGGTAAAGTGAGGCACTGATGGTCTCACATTTAGCAAATTGACACTAGTTTCTGTGTCTATAACAAAAGATAGAATATTAGGTATTGTGCAACATGTGATCTTGCCATTAGAGTCTGTCACTAGTCAACCTTTTTGGTGAAAGCATTATATGTGTAATGCTTTCTTCTTATTAATTTTGACCATTTGTATGCTTTATCTGTATACATATATGTAATGGTGTCAGAATTAAACTTGATTGAATGCAGAAATCACATGATTTGCTCTGAATTCTTATTTTTCAAATGCTTAAACAGCAGATTATTATAGTACCTACAATGAAGTTCTGTAATGTGATGCAACCTATTACTCTACCCTCTAAACGACAATCATAAAGGTCTTGGTGCAATGGTTTTGCAAGAAGGTAGGCCAATGGCTTATGGGTCAAGAGCTCTGACTGATAGTCACACATACTATGCTGAAATACTATCCTGAAACGGGGAAAGAGAAGCAACCACTGTTTGTAATTTTCAAAGGTTCCATGCACAGCCATTACTAGGATATTTAAAATCTCTGCCTGAGTCTGGGCCTTTGTCCTTCATTGTTTTTTTTTGGATTTGTCCCTGATTCTTCAGATAAGATGTTCAGAGATACTAGGTTGAGGGTGTCCCTGTAATGGTACCATCAGCCCTGAGGCAGTGACTTGAAATACTTTACTGTGTCTATTTTTAACCATTTTTGGTGGTCACAACTGAGGGTCAGAAGGCAGCACAGATCTCAACTATCCCTCATTGCAAGGAATGCTCTTTCTGAGTGTTAAAATTCATTGTTCCATATTGAAAGGATCTGTCTGATATTCATTGTTATTAACATTTTTTTTAACAAACAGCCATGGTAGATAATATTGAATCATATTATTGCATCAAAAATATGTTTTGTAAGTAAGAAGAAGGATTTATTTTTCTACTGTGATGTGAGCTTCCTAGTTGAAGCTGTTAGTAAATGTTCCGTATTTTGCACATTTGTTTCACATTATTAGAGGTGATAGTGTTCCATGATTGGGAAATAGAGGCTTCAGAGCTATGGGAGACAGTTGATGGAAGGATGAAAATGGCAGGCTGTGGCTGACCGCAGTAAAGAGAGCATTGCTGTGACTTGGTGGGGGTGAGTGGACTGAGCTTAGTGTCTTCAAATACAAAGTTAAAACATGTTACTCTAGTGCTAGTTTCACTTTTTCTAGCAGAAACCCTGATAGATCTGTTAGCAGTGGTAATGCAAAATACTGAGCACAGCATGATACACTTCTATTTATTTTCTTGCTTATTTTCTATGGTGACACACAAGAGGATAGGGTGCCGTACAGAAGAGACTGTAATTACATTATTGCGGCTGTTATGGGTTTATTTTTTCTTCTTAATGAGACATTAGAAGTATAGTTGCTAGCAGGTGATATATAAAACAAATGGCAGTTACAGGATCACTTTGGAATGATTAGTGATATGGAGAGCATCTGCCAGGCACAGCGTTTAGTTTTAGGCAGTTCCTTCTCAGTTAAATGTAGTGTACTGTATCAAAAGGGGCCCAATCCATTTTTTCACGATGTATGTATTTTTTACCCATGTTTCTTATTAGAAGACCTTGAATAGTTTATTCTGAACTAGTATATGGCCTTCTATGTAGAGCCAAATCCAGCATTTTAAAGGGTTTTTATTATCAAATTCTGTCACTATTCATGGTTTCCACGTGGGGCTGTTTTGATCTCTGTAAAGAAGGTTGGTAAAACTAATGTCCAGAATATATGTGTCTTAAGTTTTCATTATATAAAAAGTAAAAAATCCTATACCTTTCACTATATAGATAGATATTTTTTCTGTTGTAACACAGCATACCTACAACGTTATGCTTTCAATCTACAAAACTATATAGTCAAATTTAGAGATCTGCTGCACTGGAAGTCTTTAAGGTTGGAATTGCAGTATTAATATAGATTCAATATTAGGTAGCTGCATACTTATTGTTAATACTTGAACGTTATGTAATGAACTCTCAAAGTGGGATAAAGACATAACCTTTCAAAGACCCACCCCCCAGTGGATTTTGCTCATATGTGTTTACTGTAACAGTCTGATATGTTGCATTTTATTCAGTTTTCCTTAGGGGTTTATGGTGAAGTTCAATAACCTGAGTACAATAATGTCCTAAAATACTACTTTACACAGTTGTCATTACATTAGAAATAAAAGTCCAGTTGATTTCTCCTGAGTACTGATTTTTTTTGTCCATGGACTTATGACTTCCAAATTTAAACTCATGGGCAATAAATTGCATTACATAAAGGGTCCTTTATCATAATGGCGCTCATATAAAATTGAGTACCTTATTACACACATTCTATCTAAATCACCATCTGTTGTGAATGCACAAAACTCACTTTATTGCCCACAATACCTGCCAATTACACAGCGCATGTGCGCGCGCACACACACACACACACACACACACACACACACCCTGTTTACTTCACCAACAGAAAAAATAAACTTAATAAGTTTTAGCAAGAGGGCTGCATCCTCTGAACTTAAATATACCAACTCTGGGAAAAAAATAGAGGACAGATGAAGGTTTTGAAATAAGTGACAAAGAAGACATACATTGGAAGACAGTAAAAGGAAAAAATAATTCTATTGGTAAAAGGGTAAAAGAGAGAAATATACATGTGTGTGTGTGTGTGTGTGTGTGTGTGTGTGTGTGTATATAAATAATATATATATATATATATATATATATATATATATATATATATATATATATATATATATATACATATACACACACACACACACACACAAAACACACAGCTAATGAGCAGGGCGTGGTATAATGGTAAAGGTGTTTGATTCACAGAGGCAAAGTATAGAGTTTGATTCTCATCATGGGGCAGGAAATTGGCTAAGTTTAGAATGGCCTATTAAGAACACTAGGCTAGTAATTGGCTATGAACTTATGAAACCGTGAATTCAAGAAAAATGGAAAATTAAAATTTTCAAGTGCTTTCTGTAAATGTGAAAATTGTTACAAATATAGTAAGAAGAATATACATTTTGGAGTAGTGCAATACATGTGATGTAGATTTAATTATATTTGAAGACGCAACATTTTTTAACAAAGGAAGAAAAATTACAAACAGAGAAACTATGGGGAAGAAAGATGATCTAGAATTTTGGGAAAAGAGAGATGTTCTAGACTAGCTGTATGCTAGACAAGCAAAATAGGAAGATTAACCAGTGTAGATTTAAAATGGAAAGAACAATATATAGAATTATAACATTATATAGTTATACAAGCTGTAAAGAATGGGGAAGCTTATTTCATCAAATTTTAGACTATGTAGTGATAAATATGAATATTATAATAGGAGATTTTAATTTTGATTTAAAGAGCAAGTGTAAAAATAAAGGAAATGTAAGAAAAATGTTAGAAGTTATAAGATGTGGTAAGTTGTAACTTTGAGACAAAAATTCATAGATTTGTAAAAGGGGGTATGTATAGAACTGAAATAGATTATTTAATAGTATCAGAAGGTTTAGTTATAGGAGAAAGAATGTAATTGAAACAGGATTTTCTGATCATCTTGAAATGCGGCTAGAGAAAAAGGAAAACAAGAAATATCTAAAATAGGCAAAGGAATAAAAAGGATAAATGAGAAAGCATAGAATGAAGAAGGAAAGAGATTAATAATCCAGTTATGGAAAATTCATATTACCATTTGAACATTTTATAAAAAATGGTCTGAATGGTGGGTGGTATTTAAAGAAAAATATAAAGAATGTTTTTACAGTGGCAATATGATATCAGAAAAACAGAGAAATAAAAATATAAAAGAACATATAATGATGCATTGGAAGATTTAGAACATAATGATAGAAAGTACTTTTGCAAAGAAAAATAAGTATATGAAAGAAATTAAGAAAAAATACAAGAATTTCTATATAAGCAACATTTTTTACAAGGAAAAGAGAAGTATTGAGTTGCTTAAAAATGTAAAAGGATAAATAGAATAGTACAAGGATTCTTTAAAGAAAAAAGAAGGTGAAAAAACATGGAAAGTAAGAATGTTAACAGAAAAGAGAATAAAGAGTTGGAAAAGGATATTTCTTTAAATTAACTTGATAAAAGTATTAGGACAAGAGACTATAGGTTCAGCTGAAGGACCAGATGGAACAGGGTATGAAATGTATAAACATTTAAGGGACTGGCAAAATTAATATTTTTTTAAAGATTTGGAAGAAATGGTTAAATGTTAAATGTGGTTTTCTGTATAAAGAATTATTTAGAAGAATACTTTAATTCATACGAAGAAGGCAGCTAGAAGACAATTTAAAAAATGGAGGCCGATAGTATTGAATAATAATGACTGCAAGATCTTTATGAAAATAATACAAAAGAGATTTGAAACTAAAATAGAAAATATTATGGAGGATAGCATATAGTATAAAGGGGAAGGGTTGTCAAAAATATTAATGACAGAGAAACTGTGGATGATAATATGAAGAGAAAAGAAGTGAAAATCATGATAGGACATGTTAATACGGATTTGACACCATTGAACATGAAATCTTATAGGTAATAATGCAGGAATATAAGCAAGAAAGGTAGGAAATTATGTATGTCAGCATGCAATAATAATAAAGTAAAATCCTTGTAAATTGCTGCATGAGACAAGAGGTACATATGAAAAGTGGTGTAAGATATGGATATCCAATGAGTTGTGTACTCTTTCCATTACTTATGAATATGATAATATGTGAAATAAATTAGAAAATGAAGGAGGTGGGGTATATGACACCTGAAGGGTTAAGAATTCAAGTTCTTTTATCATATGCAGGTGACATTATAATAAATGCAACAAAAAATCAGATAAAAGAAGTAATAATTTGCACAAATGAGTATCTAGAGATGTTAGGAATGGCTTTAAGAGATGAATTATTGAGGTTTTACAAAAGGTGCTTCCAAATTTATGCATCATCGATAAGCTAGAAGTTTCTCTCTCCTAGCACTGCATATACTACACAAGCAGTCTGAGCAAAATGTGATTGACTAAGCAAGCTGCAAGTTTTTGGGGCTTCCAGGTTCTGGAACAAATGCATGTTTTTCTTAATCTCTCTCTCCTGGGATGTGGAGAATGATGTGATTACTCCAGAAAATTTGCTGCAGCCTTGACTTTGCTTTTGTAGTCTGCCTTATGTTTGGTCACCAAACTTGCTTCTTTGCTGCACAGGACAGGCCTCTCATTTTACAAACCATTTTCTGCCTACCATTGGACCGACATCTACTTTGCATCCTATTTCTATTAACTTACTTGATGCCATGACCTCATTCCCACTCTTGCTGCTATTCAGTCTACTTGGCTACTGCTGAAAAAGGACTTTGTACCATATTCTCCAATTGTACTTCAAACTGTCAAAGGTCATACACACACTCTCCATGCATTCCTTTACCGATCGCTCTCTCATACACACACGCAGGCACTTCAAAAGTCATACACACACTCTCCATGCATTCCTTTACCATTTGCTCTCTCATACACACATGCGGGCGCTTCAAAAATCATACACACACTCTCCATACATTCCTTTACCGTTCGCTCTCACATACACACACACGCAGGCACTTCAAACGTAATACACACACTCTCCATGCATTCCTTTACCGTTCGCTCTCACATACACACACGCAGGCACTTCAAACATAATACACACACTCTCCATGCATTCCTTTACTGTTTGCTCTCTCATACATACACGCAGGCACTTCAAAAGTCATACACACACTCTCCATGCATTTCTTTACCATTTGCGCTCTCATACACACATGCAGGCACTTCAAAAGTCATACACACACTCTCCATGCATTCCTTTACCGTTCGCTCTCACATACACACACACGCAGGCACTTCAAACGTAATACACACACTCTCCATGCATTCCTTTACCGTTCGCTCTCACATACACACACGCAGGCACTTCAAACATAATACACACACTCTCCATGCATTCCTTTACTGTTTGCTCTCTCATACATACACGCAGGCACTTCAAAAGTCATACACACACTCTCCATGCATTTCTTTACCAATCGCGCTCTCATACACACACGCAGGCACTTCAAAAGTCATACACACACTCTCCATGCATTCCTTTACCATTCGCTCTCTCATATACACACACACATACACACACACACACACAGGCACTTTTACATTCATACACACACTCTCCATGCATTCCTTTACCGTTCACTCTCTCATACACACACGCGGGCACTTCAAAAGTCACACACACACTCTCCATGCATTCATTTACCGATTTGCTTTCTCATACACAAATGCAGGCACTTCAAAAGTCATACACACACTCTCCATGCATTCCTTTATGGATCACTCCCTCATACACACATGCAGGCACTTCAAAAGCCATACACACATACTCCATGCATTCCTTTATGGATCACTCCCTCATACACACATGCAGGCACTTCAAAAGCCATACACACATACTCCATGCATTCCCTTACTGATCGCTCTCTCATACAGACACACAGGCACTTCAAACGTCATACACACACTCTCCATGCATTCCTTTACTGATCGCTTTCTCATACACAAAAGCGGGCACTTCAAAAGTCATACACACACTTTCCATGCATTCCTTTACCGTTTGCACTCTCATACACACACTCAGGCACGTTTACATTCATACACACACTCTCCATGCATTCCTTTACCGATTGCTCTCTCATGCACACACGCAGGCACTTCAAACATAATACACACACTCTCCATGCATTCCTTTACCGTTTGCTCTCTCATACACACACGCAGGCACTTCAAAAGTCATACACACACACTCCATGCATTCCTTTACTGATCGCTGTCTCATACACACACACACAGGCACATCAAAAGTCATACACACACTCTCCATGCATTCCTTTACTGATCACTCTCTCATACACACATGCAGGCACTTCAGAAGTCGTACAGACACTCTCCATGCATTCCTTTAGTGTTTGCTCTCTCATACACACACGTGGGCACTTCAAAAGTCATAAACACACTCTGCATTCCTTTACTGATCGCTCTCTCATACACACAAGCAGGCACTTCAAACGTAATACACACACTCTCCATGCATTCCTTTACTGTTTGCTTTCTCATACACACATGCAGGCACTCCAAAAGTCATACACACACTCTCCATGCATTCCTTTACCGATCGCTCTCTCATGGACACACGCAGGCACTTCAAAAGTCATACACACACTCACCATGCATTCCTTTACCGTTCGCGATCTCATACACACAATGCAGGCACTTTTACATTCATACACACACTCTCCATGCATTCCTTTATTGATGGTTCTCTCACACACACACACATGCAGGCACTTCAAAAGTCATAGACACTCTCCATGCATTCCTTTACTGTTCTCTCTCTCATACACACACGCAGGCACTTCAAAAGTCATACACACTCTCCATGCATTCCTTTACCGATCGCTCTCTCATACACACACGCAGGCACTTCAAAAGTTATGCACACTCTCCATGCATTCCTTTACCGTTTGCTCTCTCATACACACACACAGGCACTTCAAAAGTCATACACACACTCTCCATGCATTCCTTTACCAATTGCTCTCTGATACACACACACAGGCACTTCAAAAGTCATACAGACACTCTCCATGCATTCCTTTACTGTTCACTCTCTTGCACACACGCAGGCACTTCAAAAGTCATACACACTCTCCATGCATTCCTTTACCGTCCGCTCTCTCATACACACACGCAGGCACTTCAAAAGTCATACACACCCTCTGAATGCATTCCTTTACTGATCGCTCTCTCATACACACATGCAGGCACTTTTACATTCATACACACACTCTCCATGCATTGCTGTTCGCTCTCTCACACACACGCAGGAACTTTTACATTCATACACACTCTCCATGCATTCCCTTACTGTTCGCTCTGTCATACACACACGCAGGCACTCCTACATTCATGCACACACACACTTCATTCTCTCCCCACGCAGTTGCAATCACTGCCCAAGCAACACAAGAATCAAACCCACTACCCTTATGTCAGCAGAGAGACATAGTTTAGATAAAAAAATTTGTAGGTGGCAAATGACAACCGATGGGAGAAGCACAGCAACATAATCAAGTGTTTGTCGGTGTGAGCATGTGATTACGATCTAACAAGCCATTACTTTACACTCGCTAACCTGTTTAGTTAGTATAAAATAAGAAAAAAAGTAAACAGCTAAGCGTATGCAAAATCATGGCTTGGAAGTTCGTAATCGCACAGTCATGCACACACAAAACTTCAGACATCACAGGGCTCTAAAGAAAAACGGTTGATAATGGCAACCAAGACCACGTGGAACAGCTGCCACCGGAAAGGAAATTACATAAAAAATAAGAAGTACAGGGCATTAAAGGAGTAAAACAGAGCCAATTTGCAGATTGAAGTGGGACTAATGCATCAGACAATGGACAGCAAGTTTTTTCATTACACCTTCTCACTGAACAGATTACAAGACGGCACAACCACTACCCATATTGAACAGGAAACAGTGTACAATGTATTTCTACAAAAAATGTCATTCTCACCAGTATAAATCCACGAGGGAAGCTGATGCAGAAAGAGACTCACACAAGGTTCCAATAGGGAAATACAGAGTACTGGAAACACAACACTAAGAAGCAGTACCCTACTTCCTGCACTTGTATTTGATATAGAAGAAGATAGAAAGTATGGTATAAAAACATAATGATAAACCATTACTATGTAAAAGCATGAGAAAATCTGACAGAAAAATTAAAGCTATAAAAATAAGACGCAAATGGTGTAATTAGAAATTAGAATGTCAATTTTTTTTGTGGAGACTAGCAGTAGAGAAATTACTAGTAAATGGAAATATGGCATATAAAAAGAAAAGTGATCAAATATGTTTACATTGTCAAGAAGAAGAAACTACAGAATAGGTGTTTTTGAAATGCAAAAAATTAAAACGTCATGGGGAAAACTATGTAAAGAAGATTCTTTTGAAGATATAAAAGAAGCGGATAAAATAAACAAGGTTATGATTCAATATGGATATTATAAGAGTAGAAGTAAAGAATATGTTAATAGATAAAGTTATTTTATCTTATATGGGTTATATGGAATGAAAGAATAAATGAAATTATGAAAAAGAGAATATTCTGGGAAATGGCCATCTCAGATATTTATTTATTTATTCATTTATTGACATTGATATTTCATTACCAGAAAGTCCAACTGGGTAGAAGTCTATTTTCATTGGAGAAAAGCTCCAAATTATTACAAAACATTTTACAATCTTCATAAATTACATCTGCAGTTTAAATAAGTATAACAAATTAGACATAATATAAAAACGCTGGTTATGAATCAGTAGAAGGTATATGACAATCATTTAATATTTAGAAGCATTTTAGATAGATTGTAGAGAAATTAAAGATAAGTTAGTCCAATATAAATTAGAATTGCAATATGAAGGGAGGGAAAAGCAAACCTATGGTATATTTAGACAGAAAGTCAGGGAAGAGAATTAGATATCTGTAAGGAAGTAACTGAAGAAGGGACAGTAAGGAAGTCTATTCACACTTGGGGATATAGGTTATCATGGTTTTGAGCAAGAACAGAGACCGATTTTAGTTAGAAAGTCTGAGTGTTTTTTAAAGATGGGAGAGAATAGACCTGATGAGTACAGGTAAGGAGTTCCAGGCCTTAGTAACCTTGTATGAGTACAGAAAATGTCCAGCTCATTTGCTAGGTTTGTAGAAAGACAGGAGTCTTTGATCACTGGATTTCTGTGACCAACTGGAAACATGGTTGTGTAGAATGTTTTTAGAGCAGGACAGACAGACAGATGTTGGATAATTTTATAGGTGGCAAGAAGATGCATATATATTAGTTGATGTGTAGTACTAACCAATTTAGGCTTTTCAGTGCTATACAGTGGCATGTTCTGAAAGAGTTATGTGCTGCAAATTTAGGAACTTTGTTAAAGCAGTATTCAAGTGAAGCCTGGAGGTTAGTAAGGATGGGAGCACCATAAATAAGGGTGTGGAGGAGACAAGTAGTGGCAACTGTAGTTTTTGTTGCATCAGTGAGAAAGTTTTTAGCTTGATAAAGCATCCCTAGTTATTGATGAGTTTTTATTATGCAATTTTGTACATGCAGGTTGAATGTAAGATTATCATCCACTATCACCCCTTATAGTTTGCTATGAGAAATGACTTCAATGGCTGTATTATCAGGAGAGAGGGCTTTAAATTTATTTTTTTCATGAGAGATGGATTTGGAGATAAAGTAGTAGTTTAGTCTTTCATGGGTTGAGCATACGTTGTGAGTTACAAAGCCATGTTTCAGTGGCTGTTAGAGCTTCCTAAGTAATTTGTTGGAGGTGCACCATGTTGTCAGGTGTTGTCAGGTGTGTCAATGAGAGTGAAATCGTCTGCATATTGTGTTATGGTGGCTTGTTGTGTGGAAGTATAGAGATTGTTGTTGAAAATATTAGAGGAAGGAACCAAGGACAGAACCTTGTGATACACCAGTGGTTACTGGGAGGTTAGGAGGGAGCGTGGAGTGCCATTTTACTGACTGGTAACTATTGGACAGGTAACTTTTGAACCACAGAAGGGTGGGCTAAGAGAGACCTAGTGAGGACATTTCAAGTAGTAGTTTGTTGTGACAAACTGTGTTGAAGGCTTTAGACAAACCTAGAAATAAGGAAGAGACCAGTTTGCCATTATCTCTAGCTTTATTGACAGTATCTATATAGGTTAGGAGGGCAGTGCTAGTACTATGAGAAGGACGGAAGCCATGTTGCGTAGGGGATAAGAGTTCTTCCTGCAGGAGATATTCCAGCAATTGTTTTTGAATACATTTTTCAAGTATTTTGACAACAGGAGATATGATTGCTATAGGACTAAAGTTATTAATGTCTGTTGAATTTCCTTCTTTTTGCAGGGGGGTAATGTGTGACTTCTTCCAGAAAGAGGGAACGTGAGATTCCTGGATTGACTTAGTTATAAGAAGTGAGACAGGAACTGAAACATCTCACTTGGATGGTCATCAGATGAAGTTGAGCATGATCTGAATTTGTTTATTGGTAGTTTTTTTATAGGATGTGGGCACAGCTTTGAAGGTGAAAGTGGATGTGGTGATATGTGGCTATTGGGCAGGGTTGGGATTAGATGTTGAGGAATCCTTGGTTAGAGATGTTATACTATAAGAGTTGAACTGTATTGCAGTTTTGAGTGGTGAGATATTGGGAGAGAGGTTTAGGTTGAATTTTTGGCCAGGATGCAAGATTGCTTTAACGGATGTCCAAAATTTGTAGGGGTGCCTTTGTTACTATTCTAAAAGTTATTACAGTATTTTGTTATATACATTTATTTGCTTTTTGAAATAATTGAGAAGCATTCTGAAAATTTCAGGATATTCAAGTGTATATTTTTGGGATTCTTTCCATGCTTTTTCCCTATCTTGCATTAGCATTCTACTCTTTTCGGGTAGCCACATTGCATTATTTGTTTTCAGTCTCTTCCTTCTAGGAGGTGCAAGGCTATTTAAGATATTTAGAAAAGTTGTATGGAATTCAATTACAGCATTGTCTAATGAGGGGATTTATAGGAAGTTCCAATTAACAGATGGTAGTGCAGTAATGAACATTTGTGGGTTAAACCTGGAAAGATTACATGTTGATTTATAAATATGCTGTTTAGATGTGTGAGATGTCTAATAGTATAGATTGAGAGTTGATAATTGAAAGAGTCTGACATTGTACCTGTTTTGGAGTATTTCCTAGGGTCTGATACTAGGAACCAGTCTAATAAAGAATTTGATGTCTTGCTATAATGTGTGGGGCTATTGATTAGTTATTTGAAACCATATAAGTTCATGCTAGATGAAGGGGAGTTAGTTAATGTCCAACCGACATTCACATCCCTTAGTAATATTTTTTCTTCTGGAAATGTTACAGATATCCAATGTAGGTCAATTTATAACTGAGAGCAATCAGTTTATAACCAGAACAAAAGCAATTAACAAAGGGATGCAAGTAAATCAGGTTGTCTGGCATTTCCAGAGAATAAATAAATAACATATGTGGTATAATTTACTAGTCAAGCAAAAGGGGACAGTGGCCAACTTAGTAAGAGGTCCTTAGTATGGATGGACTATTTCACAGAGACTTTCAATCACAGAGCAGGCATGTATTTAACTAATTAAAGTTAATATGCAGCAAGGTTCATCATGATAAATATGCTTACATTAAACACTGACAAACTTCTCAGTAAACATGTAGGTGTAGGGCCTTGTGGCAGAGCTCCTGCAGTATTGC
>NC_056747.1:168282167-168307167 GCF_019279795.1 Protopterus annectens | reverse complement strand
TTGATCTTATAAACTTAGAAAGTTGCTACAATAGAAGATGTCTTGGCATTCATTTTCTGAAAGATATATAGTCTGAATCTCAAAAGTGTGTCATTATTTACTGAATTCAATCCTCAAGTGATTTGCAAAAAGAAACACACACGTTTTATGAGGAACAGATAAAAAATATGAGACAAATAATCTGGACAGTTGGGAAGTATGCACTTTATATTTTTTTGTGAGAGGCCATCCTAAATGATCTTGGTGTCTTCTGGAAAGTTTATGATGGCAGTAAGTTTATAGTCAGCAGCAAAATTTGTAGATACCAGACTGAAGTGGCCTAAGGACCAAACCTTGGGATACTCTGCTAGTGACAGGTCTCTTGGTGGATATAGATCCCCTCACCCTAATTTCTTTGGCCTTATTTGTTTGTCCATTTGTTGTCTTGTGAGTTACATAGGGATTTATATTTAGCTGGATGAGTTTATTAACTATGCCTACATCCTTAAGCTCCCAAGCCTTCAGTGAACTGAAGCTATCATCCTTTCCTCAGGATGGACAAACCAGTTTTGGCCACTTATTCCAACTATCCCCTCTGTCTCCCCTACTGGCTGTAACTGAACCTTGATTATCTGGCTCTGACATCAGTACAGGATCAGGACAGTCTAAGTCAGCAGGCATTTTGGGAACAGGTGATATAATTTAGTGCATCAGTATTAGCATTATACTTTCCTTGTCTACAAATAATTCTGCATGCATATGCTCACAGCAGCACTGACCTACGTTGTACTTTTGTGAACCTTTATTGTGATGATTTATTTTCACTGAACAAGATAATCAGTAAATTTACACTGTTTAGTTATACATTTCACTGAGATCTGGAAAATAGCCCAGTTTGTGGAATGTACATAACCTGCTCTTAAGTGATGTAATTTCAGAGTAGATTATACTAAGGTGCTGTGAAGAAAAGTCTCCTGCATGGAGGATGGATGTGTGTGTGTGTGTGTGTGTGTGTGTTTGTGTGGTGGTGATGGTTGGGTGGGGTTTTCCTCCCTTCACACAAGATAGAAAAATCTAAATTTTTTATAATCATATTTTGGTGAAGGGCTCTGTCATTAATCCAGTTTGAATAGATGAAATGTACAATATACATATATACTTATATTTGTGTGTGTGTGTTTGTCATTTCCTAAAATTAATATTATTTTGTTAGACCGTGAATGGGCTTGCCTTCGCTGAAGGTTGAGCATCAGGCTGGCAACTCGGCACCATAAAAATGTACTGCCAGTCATTAGCGGACTGGAGTTCCGCTGTGGCGACCCCTAACCGGGAAAAGCTGAAAAGACAAACAAACAATATTATTCCATTAGACCAAAACATTTGATTCCCCAGCTGTTGAAGAAAAAAAAAAAAAAACAAAAATATTTTTGCAGCAAGTCATTCTGGACTCCTCACACCCCTGGTTCTCTTACAGTAGTAATTTTGAACTCACACAGCAGTGGGGAAAAGAACTACCCCCCCCCCCCCCCCACACACACGCACACTACTCTATGATCTCCTGCTGTCATCACCTGCATGTGTGGTCATCTCCATTGAAAGGAATGTGGCTAATCACAGTGGAAAATTCAAACACCTGAACTATGCCCCCCCACCCACACACAAACAGACACATTTCTAAGTATATGAACTCTGACATTACACAGCATAGCAAAGGAACCAAGGTACTGGGAGCAAATCATTAGAGGGAAAGGTAATAGAATGGGAAGAGGCCAAGACGACATTTGGACTGCAGGCTAGATTGCCTTCCATATCAAGGACTGATAGAGTACAGGCAAAGAGAAATGAGTAGGAGATTCCTAAGTGGAAGACCTGCTCTGGTAGAGTTTTTAGTTCAGTCTAGAGCAGAATCTGCTGTTAAAAAGGGATTATTAGTTGGACATATAAAACATTGCATGATAACTATAGGAATCAATCAGAGGAGGTTAGAAAGTATTCAGAAGAGAGACTGGATAAGCAATTCACAAAGAAACAATTGGAGGATATATGTATGGCTCCCAAATCTGCAACAAATTCTAGATAATTTATGGTTTTTGCTTGGAAGTGTTTGCACAGGTATTTTTATATCCCAAGCAGACTCCATATAACTTTTTCTCATGTATATTGTAAATGTTAGAGGTGTGATGAGGAGGAATGCGTTAACTGGGGACATAATTTTGGGAATGTAATGAGTTGGCAGATTTTAAAATTACTTTCAGAAGACCCTAAAAGGCATAATGTAAAAAGTAGGTAGATAATAAATAATTTATATTATTATGTTAGTAAAGGTAGGATGAGGGTATGTATTATTTAGAATTTAAAATTTTTATTCTGAGACATTATTTATTGATTATTTATTATGTATTAGTATGTTTTTATTATTAGAAACACATCTACCCACTGTATTATATAATATAGGTGGTTTATTACTGATATGTGTTATATTGCAAGGTTTATGTATTGTATGCATTTTATGTATGTTATACACAATTATGAACTCTTGCAGTATAATTTTACATGGTGCTGGTTGAAAGATTTTATAAAAACATTTGACAGAGATGGTGGTATGATACACACACATATATATATATATATATATATATATATATATATATATATATATATTATATATATATATATATATATATATCTTACAAAAATATATATGTTTTATGTTTGCAGACTATTCATACACTTGTGAATATTGGAATTATGTGTTTCAGCATATAAGTTTTATAGAGTTTCTGTATAGAAAAGAAAAAATCTCTTTACATAAAAAACTTTTTTACAAGATTAATAGATTAATTGAATTGTTTAAATGGCCAGCCAATGAGATGGAATGGGATAGTTTAAAATGTATGTAAAATGGCTAATTTGCAATTCTGAAAAAGTCTCCGGAGGGAGATGAAAACACTTAATCAGTGTTTTACATTGAATTTCACTGTTTTGCAAGTTTTATATTAAAAGTTTTTATATATAAATATTGGACTTTTTACTGGAATTACTCTGAAGTGAAACAAAGGTTTTGACTGTAGGAAGACAGCCTTTATTGCACCGGAGCTACGCCTTGCATTTGGTTTAAGATTTTAAAATTTCCCTGCAGACTAGTCTGTCAGAAATTCTAGGTGAGCAGCTTGGTATAACTAACGAACTTATTTTTGAACTGTAATACAGGCTCAGAGTTGCCTAGATATAGTAAGGCCTTGTTGAGTTTAATTCTGGTGGCTAACAAAAAAGCAGTTTTCACTATATTTCCAGTTCGGTGTTTGCCATCGAAACGGCATTCGCTGTTATGCCTTTTCAACAAGATAATATAGACCCAATTTATGCACAGATTTACTTTGATTACATATCCATATTTAAAGGACAACAGTACCCTAAATGCAACACTTCCATTTTCTCAGAGGATATTTCCACTTTATAGAGGATGATCCCCATACTTTTACATATTAAAAGAGCAGGACTTGGCAGTTTCTCCCGATCTGTGGCATTTCTATCCTAATCTGTTTTTACAGTGCACACCATGCGGATGCTAAATGAAATCTCATGAAACTTTCCTTGGAACTTTTCTGCCGTGCTGTTTCATTTACATGTTTTTCACATCTGAAAGTATTTTGTGAAGGGAAAACAAACCCAGCAGTATACCTAGGGCTCTTTTTTGTTACCTCACACCCACTGATGTCATAAAGCTGATCAAGACTAAAATTCACTCTTTGATTATGTGCTTTCATTAAAAAAATTCTTTCCCTTTCCTGGGGATGTGAACTTGTTAAACCTTTTGTAGTCTGAATATGAAAAAATGGACAACCACTGACAGTAATTTCACTAGTCAGCTGAGCTTTGAAAACCAAGAATTATAATTCTCTAGCTGACTGGGAAGGAAAATAGAACTGAAACTCACAAAATATACTTTAAAAAAGGCTAAAGATATCTCAGTTATTTATTTATTCTTTTTTCATAGATGGTGCAGCACGTATATATGAACTAAATGCTAATGAGTAATTCTAAAATATCACTAATATATTAATATATTTTTATTAAAGATTCCTGAACTTGATAGTATTTCCTGCTTCTTCCATTTTAAGTGAATGTGGCTGCGATCCGACAGTTCACAGTAAGGCAGTGTAATTTCATCATATGAGTTCTAACAGTACATTATGGGCAAGAAGTAACTTCAAGAAAATAAGATCACATTAGCATGTCTGCCCACACGTGGGCATTCAGAGTTAGGAAAAAATAAGTAAAATTATAAATAAGTAGTTATTGCACTGCCAACAGGTTTGGATTATGTAGATCATCATTCTAAGATACAAAGTATTTGTTTCAGTTCTTTCCTGCAGTGATCCTTTAAACTTCTCTTTCACCCCACCTATTATCTAAGTTTGAGAGAGACAGATTACTAGCCTCCTTTAGTAACAACATAAATACTATATGTTGCTCGTCTGGTCAGGATAAAACAAACTAACACCTGTGGGTTCTATTCAAGCAGCTTTATTATGTACAAACACATCAGGATTGAGGCTTAATAATTTTAACTTGGATAAACTTATAAACAAACTAGCTATCACACTCATATATGTTTACTCTCTGGCTGCACTTTAGAAATGGTACTGAAGCTAGCACGTGCTTGCCATTTATATGCATGTGCTGTCCTTGAAATGCTTCTTAGAGGTACAACACACACACTATTCTGCATCCACCCTTTCTGAGAAATGAGTTATGCATTATTGACATTAATTGACATGCAGTTGATACAAAATAATTCTTTGCCATGCAATTATACAGAACTAAATACATATAGACAATTACATCCAAGTTGCTGTTTATTTCACAGTAGCTCTGGAAATACCACCAAATCTTGTGACATAGAAATTAGAACTAGGTTTAGCAACTGGGACTGTCTCTGCTGAATGTTCAATTTTGGAGACATCAGGAATGGAAGTAGAAGTTAAGACATGTTCTGCAACAGGAACATTGTTTGGATTGCTCTGAGATCTAGAGTCGGTATCACAGGAACAATGCTGCGATATTGATTTTGATACAAGAAAATGTCTGCGATTTCTCCTGTACTCCACACCCTCAGATTCTGCAAAGTAGGAACTTGCCTCGGCACATATACCTGTTACTTGACCAATCTGGTCCAAACCTTTCGCCATTTGTAACCTCACTGTCTTTCCTTCTTTCAATGGACGAAGAAATGTGCTCGATTTATCATAGCTGGACTTCTGTAAAGAATGCTTTCTGAATAGTTGGGCTCTGATTGTTCTGTTGTTCTTAGCTTTAGGCCTCAACAAAGTGGAACTGATAGGCAATGTTATTCTGGTTTGCCTAGAAGTCTTTCAGAAGGCAAGCCAAGTATATCGTCACTGGGTATGTTTCTGAGATTGAGTAAATTCAAAAAGACATTGGTATTATCATGCTTTGACCTCTCAAGTAATTGCTTTGCACTCTGTAGTGCATGCTCATAGTCCATTTGACTGTGGGCATTCTGTATTACTATTAACATGTACAAAGTCCCATTCTTTTGGAAATTTCTGAAACAATTGACTGGTAAATTGGGTACCATTGTCAGGAATAACTTTGTGTGGACTACCATGAACTTTGAAATGACGTTTCAACTTGGTGATAATAGTGGTGGATGTTAGGTTAGGTAGTAAATCAATCACAAACCAGTTTGAATAAGATTCTACCAACACTAAGTAATGCTGATTGTTCCACTTAAATATATCAGTGACCACTGTTGACCAAGGTAGCTCAGGAACTTGACTTAGCTGAAGTGGTTCTTTTTGCATATGCAGTTTAGTACTATTGCATACTGAACAAGAAGAAAGTACTTTATCAATATCTTTTGCTAGAGAAGGCAAAAATACTAGTTGTCGCGCCCTTCTTTTGGTAGATTTGGAACTTGGGTGGCCACGATGCAAAATCTGGATATATTCATGTTGTAAGGAAGCAGAAGCAACAATTTTAGGATCTTTGAAGATAATGCCATCTTCCATCACTATCTCATCTCTGTAAGGAAAATAAGTTTGCACTTCAGGTGGTAAACTAGATTGCTTTGATGGTGATCCAACATTAATAAAGTAGCTGAGCTTTTGCAAAACTGGATCAGTCTTTGTATGCTTTCTCAGCTCATCAATTCTTGTGGTAGAAAAATTACACACTTCCATGACATCAAAGTCAGTCTTCTGCATTAAGCTGTTCCTTTGCATTTATGTGTGCTCTGGATAAGGTATCATCCAGATAAAGAAGTTTGCCTTTTGTATAATTTTGAAGTTGTACTTTTGTAATCTGAGCATCATTCTTTGTAATCTCTCTGGAGCTGAATGCATAGGCTTTTTTAAAATAGTGACAAGATGTTGGTGATCAATTTTGATCTGAATAGCTCAACCATAAATACAATCATGAAACATTGAACATGCAAATACTATTGCCAAAAGTTCTTTCTCGATTTGAGCATATTGCATTTCAGTTTGCTTAAGAGTTCTAGATGCATAGGCTACTGGTCTGCTCACTTGAAGAATAACTGTGCCAAGACCAAATTTTGAAGCATCACATGAAAGAGTTACTGGTTTATTGACATCATAGTATCTTAATGTAGGTAGGATACCAGTTTTTTGCTTAAGGTCTTCAAATGGTCTCTGGTGTTGTTCCAAGACTGTGTAACATTTTTGTGCGTGAGCTCTCTCAAAAGCGCTGTCAGTGCACTGAAGTCTGGTATAAACTTGCCTAAATAGTTGACCATACCAAGAAAACATTGTAGAGCTTGAACATTATCTGGTGCTGGTATCTCAAGAATGGCTGCTTGCTTGGGTAGGTCTGATCGCAAGCCAGTGCTAGTAAATAAATGGCCTACATATTCTGGTAGTCTGAATTTCCACTTCAGAGGATTGAGCTGCAAGTTTACTTCATGTGCTCTGTCTAGAACTTTCCTAAGGTTTCTGTCATGCTCTGCTTCACCATTGCCTCCAACCAATAAATCATCATCTATTATGGCACAAGGATAACCTGAAAAAATTTGCTCCATTGCACACTGAAAGACTTCACTTGCAGAATTTATTCCAGCTGGCATCCTGAGGAATTCATATCTTCCAAATAGGGTACTCAAAGTAGTCAGTAGTGAAGATTTGCATTCAAGCATCACTTGCCAAAATGAATGTTTTGCATCTAAGACAGAAAAAAAAGTGGCATTCGGTATTAGGGCTGCGACTTCCTTGACTGTACGCATAGGATGATGCGGTAACTTTAATGCTTTGTTCAAATCTCTTGGGTCAATGCATATTCTGATTTCGTGTGAACCTTTTTTGTGGGCTGCTACCATGGATGACACCCATTCAGTAGGTTCTGTAACTGGACAAATTACACCTTGAACCTTTTTTGTGGGCTGCTGTTGGATTTTATCCAACTAAGCTTTGACTTTATTCTGCAAAGCTATCAGAACTTTTCTTGCTGGTCTGATTACTGGACTCAGCTCTGGGTAACTTCATAGAATACACAACTGGAAGCTTGCCTACCTTGTCATCGAAAACATCAGCATACTCTGAGAAAATAGCTTCAATAAAATTGGAACAGGGATATCTGCTTATATGATGAACTTCTATGATAAAGGAAAGCAAATTCATTCTCAAACTGTCACTGAGACCCAGTTATGACTGCACAGGTGTTTAGAATACATGGAATAGTAACTTGTAGCAGTTCCTAGCCAAATAACATGAAAGCACTACTGAGCCTTCAGTTTGAATCTCTTCAATTCCATAAGTGACAGGTTTTGCACAACTGGCCACATTAAGTTGCTCACCAGCTCTCACCTTAGCAAATGTGTCTGCTGACATAACATTACACTTTGAACTAGTGTCTACTTTGAGCTCGGTGGATTTACCATTGATATGGACAGTACAAAACACTTTGTTCTTTGCCAACAAATTTACTGCATCAACCTTTTCACCAATTACTGATACACCATCTACATAGAAGGTAGAGTTGCACCTCTCTATATGATCAACTTGCTTTTCTAAGTGACCCTCCTTTATAACTGTGTAAGGTTTACTTGATTTGCAAAACTTTTGAAAATTGTTCCATTTTTACACTTGTGGCATTGCTGACCAAATGCTAAGCACTTTTCTCTTTTAGACTCATGATTGGCACCACATATGTGACAGTTAACAATAAAACTTGATTTGGGTTTTGCCGACTCACCCTTGTACTGTACTGAGCACATCCTCCTCACTGAACTAGTCTTAGAACTTGCTGGAAAACTACAGCTTTTACCTGCCACACTCACAGAGGTTACAGCTGCCATGTGCTTAGGCCTGCTCCAGCTAGCCACATGTTGCACGCTGTCTACATTTGCTCTGGAGCCTACTGAAACCATGCTCTTATCACTTGCAAGCATACTTGTGTGCCTGTCTGTAACTTAATGGATTTGACAAATCTCAATAGTTTTGCTCAAGGTTAAATCACTGTCACGAAGCAAAATCTTTCTCACTGCAGCACTATTAATACTAAACACAAGCCTGTCCTTTATTAACTCATTTTTCAAGACACCAAATCTACACATTTTAGCTTTGTTTCTCAGGTCAGTAATATAAGCTGTAAAAGTTTCTCCTGGTTTTTGATCTCTTGTGTAAAACAAATGCCTCTCTAATGTAACATTTGTCTGGGGGTTGCACATTTCCCTGAATTTGCATTTCAAACACTTGGGGGTCTTCCCTTGATTTTCAGCCTGTACAACAATATGACAGTTTTCCCTTTCTCCTTCATTTACTGCTGGTGCATACACAAATGAATGCTCTCTTTCAATGGCTTCTGCCACAGTTAGGTTTAGCAAAATGAATGTCCTGGTGCATGCATCTTTGTCAGAATAAGCTGCTTCTATAAAAATATTGTACTGTTGCTCAAATATTCTCCAATTCTCTGCAATATTCTGATCAAATACAAGTGGGACCTGGTCTGCGAAATGCCTTTGCCATATTAACACATACCAGTGAATGCTTTTGCAAGTATGCACAAACACACACACACACACACACCAGAAATTTATGCCAGTATTTGTTACTATGCCCAATAGCACAACAAGCATCTGAATAACTCAGCTTTGTGAAATAACTTTCCTGTGCACAAGAATAGTCTTGAAATCACTGTACTGTAAGAAATTATCTCTTATCAATGTAAGAAACATTTCAAAATAACTGCATGGTGCAAATAAACTGGACAGAAGAAGCTTAGAGTAAAAATATTTTGAAGTAACTGCATTTTGTGAACAAATAGTACACAGCACACTGAAACTTTCCCAAAATGGCTGTACTTTGCTAAATAACTCTGCACAGTGCAAGAAACCCTCTGTAATGGCTGCACTATGTGAATAGACACACCCAGCACAAGAAACTTTTCAAAATGGCTGCATTTTGACTACACTTTATGAAACAATTGCACTTGCACACAACAAACTCTTTAGAATAAATGTACAGTAATAAACATACACTATAAGCACTCTTACATACTTTGAGATACTTCGAATAACTCTAGTTATGCCTTGAATAGCTTTAATCAATGCAAAATTGTAGTTTGTGCCAAAACAGAGTATCTTGCCAAAAAACATGCAGTTGCTTTGCTTGATTTATGCTTAATGTACCCTTTTTGCCCTTTATTATATTTGTTTTGCTTGTTAAATCTTTTCTTATACCCATTATACTTTTCTTGTGCTTGTTTTACTTTAAACATACTTGTTTTGTAATTCTGAGGTAATTCCAAACCCCTTATGTGCTTTTCTGATAATTGTTTTATGAAATATCTTAATTTCAAACATTTTGTTTAATTAATAAACTTTTTGTGCCTCTCACTTGCTTAATGATTTGTTTTGTGCCCTTGTAATTCTCCATTTTATCTTTTTAATAAACTAAATCGTTCATGCAAGTTTTCATTACCTTTAGTTCATTTCTGACCCTTTTTTGTATTTAGTTCACTTAGTTTACCTTCACTGTTAACTCTGCACATTGTAACTCTGAAAAGCAGTCTCTGGAATCCTGGTTCTGACACCATGTCGCTCATCTGGTCAGGATAAAACCTGTTCAAACAGCTTTATTATGTACAGACACATCAGGATTGAGGCTTGATAACTTTAACTTAGATAAACTTATAAACAAACTAGCTATCACACTCATACATGCTCAATCTCTGGCTGCACTCTAAAATGTCACTATAGCTAGCACGTGCTTGCTATTTATCTGCATGTGCTGTCCTTGAAATGGTTTTTAAAGGTACACACATACTGTTCTACACTAATAAAATAGCAAAGTTTTCTAACAGAAGATGACATGAACACCTTTTCTGATACATGACACGTCCTACTTCTGACAGAAAGGTCTATATTCAGCCATGAGTTAACATCCTAGTACCAAGACTGCCAACAATTGAAAATGATTTTACCCAACCTGAGCTGAAACATTCTTGCTTGGAAGTTGGTGACCATGAGGAAGCAACAAACATTATTTTCAAATTATAATAGGAAGCAACGTACAGCAGTTTGCTCTTGTCTAAAGAATTACATTGCTTTCACAACTGTTGTCAGAAGCACTAGCAAACAGTTGCCACAGATTTAAAGCTTTAAGCAGTCTGTGCTTTATTTAAAAATTAGTGCGATTTCATTCACTGACAAAAGCATTAACAAATGAGTGGAATTGATTTTTACATTATTGTTAGAATGAAAGCTGATCTTGGGAATTATGCAGCATCATTTTGCTCTTGATAAAAAGTCAGTTACAATGCTTTCACAATAGTTGTCAGAAGAATAGCAAAGAAAGGAAAAATATTTCACTTGAGCTAAACCAAAGCATTCTTGCTTTGCAGTTTATGACAGTGGAGAAGCAGCAGTCAGCATTTTGTTGTTTTTATAAAGATATTTCATTCACTAACACTGATGGACACAGTTTCTAGAAATGGAAGACTTCAGCAGTATAATGGGGATTACACTGAGTGGTTTATTGGTATATCATGGCAGCATCAATGGTGTTCTGCTTTGAGTGCAGGGATAGCAAGCAATAAGAATGTCCAACTATTCACTGTGGGCCTATATTGGAGTAGTGAATGCTTCTACTTCCCACAGACAATATTCAGGGCAGACAGAGAGCTTCAGGCATCCTGGAGTACTATCTATTGCTGCTGAAGGAGTCTTCTTACCCATTATTCCTCAACCCTTTGCCTGTTCAGTAACACTCTGTGGGTGGGGGAGTGCACTTGGCATCAGAGCTGGATTTCCCGTAACTTTTGAAAGAATCTGGCACCATCAGGATACCTCACCCCTCAGGCAGTACCACAATTGTTTTTCAAGTCTCTATCAAGTGTGCTCCAAGTGTGTACACCCATCCTTCTTGTATACATTGTCAGGTGCCCAAGTCTTTATTTGAACTTTGGTCATCTTGGCCATAGTCAAGGATTTATCCCTCTGTGCCACCAGTGTAGGCTTGTGTTACTGTACATATTGAAACCACTGCCTGTATGTGGTATTTTCTAGGAAAAATATTTTACATGTTTTGTTTCATTTTAATAAAAAACACTTATTACTGAATCATGTTGCTCTTGTGCTTACACAAGTCAACACAAAAAATGGAAAGTTATACATCCTAGAGGAAGGAACCCTTGGAAAATCAATAGAATTGGTGTCTTGAACTTTAGCAGGGCTAAGATGAAAAAATATTTGCTAGGAGGAACCACAATATACCATAATGAAAGGCCATTTGAAAATCAAGATAAAGCCAGATTCATAGTTTGAGAAACTGGCCTCAGATGTGCCAAAGTAAACTTTTGTTGTATAGGGCACCAGTAATACCACATCTTAAGCACATTTCTGAGGGTCATATTGGTTAGAAAAAAAGAAAGTATAAAGAGGTAGAAAGGACATGAAAGGGCTGGGATATGAGCAGAAACTTGTAAAGATGTGTATGTGAACATTAGAAGAGAGGAATCTTTGATTTAGAGCAACTATGTTGTTTAGAGACAATTAGGGGGATGGCAGCGAAGAAGGCAGAAAAAGGAGGAAGAGATATGGGTGGCAGCTGTAGGAGATGTTTTAAATTAGTCTGGAGAAAATGGGGTATGTCATTTTTAATTACCAGATTGTCTCATGTTTTGATGGAAATTTCAGACATCAAAATGTCATTCAGTCAAAGAGCTTTATAACTAATGCACTAAATACCTTTTATTCAAACATACTGTGCTATCAGTGAATAGCACAGTTCAAGGACTTGGATTCTTCTCTGTAGTTGCACAACCCAGAGTTAGTGTATATAAGCATGGGGGGGATGAGTACACAAAAAGCACTGTTTGCTGTTTCAAGATGTTATTTAACATTGTACCAGGACTTCTTTGAGATCTACCTGTTGTTTTGATCTTTAAAGTGTGTTCAAAGCACTGGCTTTTTGTGTAAAAGGCCTTTGCCATTTAGAATGTGATCTTTTAAAATTCAACAATCTGTCACTTTAAAGACATGAATCCTTGAGAAAATACTCCTTCATAAAGAGAATAGAACAGCCATGGAAATACTGTTTAAGGCACTGGTACAATGTAAGTCATCAAAGCAGTTAGCTGGGCCATGGAACTTGCTGTTTTAAGATACTTGTACACTTTAAGTCATCACAGGGGGTTGAAATTGCCTGGAACAAGCCATGGAAAGGATGTGCCTGTGTTGAGGAAGGACATCTCCATGAAGGATAATTGCAACACTCATACCATAAACCATGCATCCTGTTTCATCAGCCTCTTAATGCATTCATATGTCTGAATTAGAGTCAGGAAACATTTAAATACAGTAAAGCTTTATTATGTTAAAACATACCGACTTGCAGACTCCTCCTTTAAATGTTGATCAACAAGAATTAACAAGAAACATTTAGAAAAGTAAGATAGTGATAGATGTCAAATTCTAAAGAAGTCCTAGACAAAATATACTTTTTGAAGATTACTAACACAAGCACGTATTTGATGTTTTTATTTTTTGGTATTAGCAAAAAAAGTATATTTATTCGTGTCTAGATGTTTATACCTATATCTGTATCCATATATACATGTTTGTGAATTTATAGAGTTCCTGTTCATATTCTGAGGATAGCAACTGCAATTCCTGGAAGACTATGACACTATATGTGACTAGTGGGACTATGTACTCCTCTAAGGTGACAGCATCTCCATGTATTCCCATATACTGAGGTCCCGTGGTCCTGGAGTTAGTATAGACGTAGCAAGGGAGTAAATTGGGGGTGCATGCTTTGAATAAGTTCCTGCAAGTTTTAGTGTTCATAAGTTCATAGGTGAATACTGGTTTAACTGATATAAAGGGCAATTTTAAGCCTAACAAATAACCTGAGGTCAGAATCAAACTCAATATCTTGTGTTTACTAGATAAAAGCGTCAACCTTTATTGCAAATCCACCCCACTTTGCTTCATTTCATCTGAAGTTGTGCAGTATTTTTCAGAGTTGCAGGACTCACAGTTAAGGGTTGCACACTTCCAATAAGAAATCCCTATCTGACTGTCTGTCTATCTAACTGTCTAGTTTAAAAAAGAAAACCAGTAAACATAAATAAATAGGAACACAGAAAATCTCAACATAATAAAACACAGGAAAAGAAAGCAAGGGGAAAGGGTAACTGTTTAAAATCTCTGGACCCACACTGCCTAGTCCCAAGATGTGGAGACCAAATGGCTAAACATCTAGACTTACATATACTATTCTGACAGTCTGTTTTCTCAGAATATTGCCTTTTCCCTGAAGAGAGGTACAGCTAGCAGTCTGGTCCCCAGTGCTGTCCCCAGTCTGGACTTCAGAGGAGCATGCATAGATGAGGAGACAAATAGTCTGTTCCTGATCTAGAAATTCTTCCCCATCTATGCATGCTCCTCTGAGCGTCAGACTGGGGACAGCACCTTAACTTGGACTTGACAAGTAAAAAAACAACTCTTCTTTACTTTTAAACTGTAGCAGATTACATGCTACATTTGCAATAAACAGCATTTACTGTTCATGACACATATAGAGTGCCCTCCCTAACATTTTGCTGCCCGAAGCGACTCACCCCACCCTAGCTACACCTCTGTCTCCAAGGTATGGCAGTATTGGAGTTGGTATAAATAAGTTTGGGAGAGGAGTTGCTCCCCCACATTGGAAGTGCAGGTGAACTTGCTCCCCTGCAATAAAATAAATTGATGTTCAGCATCTGAGGACTCAGTAATCTGAGTCTCAAGATTTCAATAGGGATCCCAACAAAAGTTTAAAAAAAAAATTTTTTTTTTATTTTCACTTTTTTTGGCGGGGGGGGGTCTCATCTGCCCACAGATGTACTTTACTTTAAAATGCTAATTCCACAGTCACATAGTTGTGCAGAAAGAACAAAGACCCGAAAGGGCAAAAGTAATGCTTGTAGCAGCAATATTACATACAAAGACATACCAGTAGTTACTTTCCAAAAATTTTTATGATGTTGTGAAGAAGCCAGAATACCTCCAAGTAAGTGCACATTTCACATATAAATTCCACAATCCAGACACAATAACACTACACTTCACAGCTGGGTGATGTTACTGGCCATATTGTGGCAGACTTTGAAAAACACGTGCATTTGCATGTGTGTGTGTATCTTATATCTATCTATCTATCTATATGTATATAGACACACACACTCACACATATCAAGAATTCCTACTGCAATATTTCTTAAGTGCAAAAAACTTCTTTCTGCTGTGCGCTTTTATATAAGATTGTTTTTAACATTTTATTATTTGATGTATCATGTACCAGATAACATTAATGCATTTTCGTCAAGTTACAAGGTATGGAAGTGATTTGGTTCTTCAAATATATTAAAGTGAATTAAAACATCAGCATGTATTTACTCTGTTCTGTGTACTAGGGAATATAAGATCAGTTCTTTAAACTATCCTCACACCCAAAATTTGTAATTTGTACATGTCATCTGGGGAAGTAAAATGCTGATTGATTCATAGAGTTCACCTGGAAAGTTTGTAAATCAGGAATGTGGTCTCTAAATATGTAGAAGGTGGAACTGCACACCTCCTTTATGGAGTGAAAATATTTTTTTACAGAAAAGGTGGAGCTCTAAAAATAAAGGAACCAATAAAGGTAGGACACAGTTGAGAAGAATCTCTGACTATTTTTAACAAGAAGAATCGGTGACGTAACTTGTTAGATAAGACATATGATCTGTCGTTCTAGGACAGGTGTGGTAACATGATAACTGCTGGTGCTATAGACAGTGGGAAAAAGGGGTGTTAATTGTGTTGTTGCATGTTTATTGTTTCTCTTCTTGCCTTTTGGGAACAATGAAAATGAGACCTCTCAGAAATGAGTACCATACAGCTGTGAAATGCAAGAGGCAATGTTTTTAATACATTTTGCAGTTAGCAAGTGCTCCAAATAAAACATATTAATAATGTTAAAAGAAACCTAAAGTTTTCTGTTATTGCCAATGACCACATTGTACATCTTCATACCTGTGGAAAACATACTATCTAGATTACATTTCATTTTTTTAGATGTTGTAACTTTGTGATCTCTTATTTTTTTCAACAAAGAAATGCTTACAGTAGATTTACTGGGCTTTAAAATAGGTTTTAACTTATTCTCCACCCAATGTATTTTATTTTATGTATGTATGTATTAAGTAGTTGACCAGAGTAGGGTACTGATCAATATGGACCTAGTTTAGCCTTAGCCTGGGTATACAAACACATCATAAATATGGAAGGAAATGGAATTTCAACACAATATGCAAGTTGTTGTTTGTCTTTCGGCTTTTCCCGGTTAGGGGACACCACAGCGGAACTCCGGTCTGCTAATGATTGGCAGTTGTTTTTTTTATGATGTCGAGTTGCCAGCCTGACGCCCATCCTTCAACAAAGGCACGCCCATTCAACGCATGTCTTTCAAACGCCCACTCGACCACGGGGAGGACATGCAGACTCCACACAGAAGGTACTCCCAACCCAAGCCGAAAATCGAATGGGAGAACCTCTTGCTGTGAGGCAACAACTCTACCGCTGCACCACCGCGGAAGTCAACACAATATGCCAGTGAGTAAGGCAAATCAGATACTGCGTGGAAAATAGCCAGCCCCCCCCCCACCAAAAACAGATATAAACAGCCATAATAGGGAAGAGGAGATGCAGAAAAACGGTGCAAAGAATGGGAAAGGAGAAGAGAGAGGTACAAGTGGTATAACTGCAGTCATCTTGAGGAAAGGAGTACGTAGAAAATAAAAGGATTGGGGTGGAAGGTGGTCTGAGGAAGGTTGGGGTGAGTGAAATAAATTGTAGAAAGTAAAAGTAGGAAATGGCAAGCTTGACAGTAAGATGGGGAAGGGAGAAATTGGGAGGATCAGAGGAGAAGGGTACAGATTAGGGTGAGAAAGGGAAGGTAATGTTGAAGGGAAATGGTCAGTGGGGATTAGAGATGTTTTGGTTGTAGTGGTAAGAAGACAAGGATCCATATGCATTTCATGGAGAAACGTTGTAACATAGTACTTGACCACTGTCATTAACATGTACTTATTTATTGTAATTTGTTAACTGGGACAGTTTGACTTAGCAGAAGGCCATTGTTTCCTGCAAAAACACAGTAAGAAAATCTTTGAAAGACATTTTTATCAGTACTAACAAGAAACAAAAATAAAAAACAATGAAAATGAGAAGAAATTCGAATACATTACAGAGGTACATTATTGCAAATGACAGAAAACATTTTGAATTATGTTTTCATTTACAGTGTAGATATGACACAGAATAGAAAATATGTTATTCAAATATCAGTAGTTCAAATTTGTTTTTTTAGACAAGAAGAAGTTTCCCTACACATGCTTGAATGTTCAAACTTCAGTAGCCTGCAAAAAAGAAAAGACAGATGGTATAATACAAAATGCTTTTCCATTAGAAATCATTACCAGTGTGATTTGTAACTGTGCACCAGCAAAGATTCCCTTCTTCAGGGAGATTTCTCCCTTCCTCCAGTTTGTGCAGCTGTGCAGTTGGTATATATAAGTTCGGGGATTTACCCCCCCCCAGAACAAAGTGGAAAAAGGAGTTTTTAGCCCTATTGTTTTTTGGGCATATGTTTTTCTTCATTTGGAATGTCAGCTTTCAGGAAGTTGGCATTTCATAGTAGAACCAGTACAATGATATTAGAATACAGAGATGAAAGAGAGTTAAAAATAATATAATAATAAGAAATAATATGGTACAAATATGGTAGTTAATGTGAAAAACACAAGCACTCAAACTACACATCACACACACACACACACACACACACACACACACACACACACACACACACACGTGTCCACACATATATATATATATATATAGAGAGAGAGAGAGAGAGAGAAATGCTTCATATAGCTGAATATTTGTATCTGTAGTGCCATCAGTTGTGATTGAATAATCATATGATCTAGTCTGCCTTCATTAATTTCTGGGAGGTAGGTGAATAGCTGGGTGTGGGACTTAACGTTTTCCCTACTATTGTGCGATCTTGGAGTTGGTATATACATTTACCGGGGGGATTTGCACCACTGCAAAAGCAAGATTTTCTTTTTTCGCTCTTTTAATGTTTGAGCCCTTTGGATCAATGTTTTGATGTTCTGTCTTATAGTACTTCCATATTTGAAAGTATATCCATATATATATATATATGTGTGTGTATGTGTGTGTATATATATATATATATATATATATATATATATATATATATATATATATATATATATATATATATATATATAGACACATACACACACACACACACACACACACACACACACACATATGGGTCTATGTTCATTTATCGAAAGACCACTTACCCAAATTCTATTTTGCCGAGACAACTTCAAAAACATTAAAAAAAAAAACACAAACCACCGAAGTGCTTTCACCGAGAAATGAACCACTCCAAGAACCATTCTCTAAGTTAAAGATTAAGTGCATTTAAGTAAATTAAACCCCACTTTGTCCCCTGTACTCCTTCCATTAGTGTTTTGCATTCTTCTCAACATCCCTTCAATCTATTACCCCATCTGTCCATCTTTCTATTACCCCGCCTGTCCATCTTTCCCGATCATCATCCCTATTTTCCTTTCCACGGTGATATTATGTCCACTTCCTACATCATGTGGACAGATGTAAAACAAAATAATGATGATAATTTGGAATCCCTAATTGTTCCTTTCTTCCATATATTCTTTGTCACCCTTTTCCCAGCTGTGTTTTGGAATTAGGACATGCCTTTTCAAATCAGATAATCAGGATAAATTAGTTGAACTGTTGAGGAGTTATACCCTTAAATCCTCCTTGGAAACATATTTGCTATGGCTGTCAGAATGATGAGCCCTCTGGAACTGGGAGAGGCTTGATTGTCAACAGGCATTGGGCCATAAAAAGCATATAGAAAAACATATTAACTTGCAAGAGAACAGTTTATATCATCCTGGGAATAGTATGCATCTTAAAATACAAATGTAACGCCTCCCACCAAACCATATAGTTTTTTATCTTTAACTGATCTTTTTCTCCAGTACTGTTATGATTGCATCACCCATGGTATATTTTTTCTAATTTGTTAAACCCTAAAATGCATTATGGGAGCTGTCAGGCTAATGCAATTTTGTTTTAGAGCTAAGATGATTTTATTCCACATTGTACTGTATTGTCTCATAATAATATACAGATACGCAAAATATTTTCTGTTATCTTCACTTTCCATTAACTTTGAATGGTAGTATTGTAGTTTGTTACTTTCTTTGTCTGTCTCGGATAGGAGATTACTTTTTCTTGTTCACTCACTCTGTTTAATTTTTATTAGTGGACATTTTTAACACAACACTTTGAAGTACCTTTTGCTGCTAGACTTGAATTTTCAAACTAATGCAGTTGCTTTTGTACAGTGGCGCAAACTGCAGGAACTGTAAATAAGCTATAAGCCTTATAAAACTTAAACTTTTATTGAACTGAAATTTAACTCAAATAAACTGCTAACACTTGTATTCAGACAGAATGCAATTTCTTCTTCAGGTGTGCCTGAGCAGTTAATTGCTAGCTAAAAAGTAATTCTCCTCAAAGAGGATTGTGTATACAAAGAATGGACTATCAGAATGGATGGAACAGAAGAAAACCATGGAGGAATTCAAGATGGCTTGGGACAGGTGAAGAATGAGTGAATGGGAAAGGTAGGGATAAGGTGAGATAGAATGTTAAATACTCTGAAAAAGCTGACTAGATATGCTTACTATCCATTACTGCACTTATATAAAAGTTGTACAATGAGGTATTACTCAGGCCACGAAGGAGCATGGACTGTGTCTATTCTAGGACAAGAAAGAGAGGCCAGCTATGGGAGAGTCATGCCAGGGAGGCAGATGTACATGGCAGAACACAGGCTGGTCACAGAGAAGAGGGATAGAACCTTTAAAAAAGTTTAATATCATTGCCACAGTATACAGTGTCACTTATGGTGGTAGTCTGCGACTCTGTCCTACTGCCCTTTCACACCCAAAAGCATACTTGCCATCCATGGAGAGTTAGACAATACAGGGAGGTGGCATTGAAGTTGGAGGCCAAGCTAAACAAGGGGGTATTATGCCCATGTTAGTATGCATACCTGTATTCTGCAGTATATCACCCCATTAGGCATATTGGGTGTCCCTGCATTTTTGTTGAAAAGTTCCTCCAGATATGCCTGTTGCATGTGGTATGGTATACCTATGTGTGCATCCCAGATGCTTATTGTGGTTCTGCTGGGTATTATCACAGGATGAGTTTTACACTTTGGATAAATGTGATGTACCTTGCAGCATCATTCTTCTCCAGGTGGGGCTCCCTTGTGTGTTGAATTCAACTTGTGGGATGGGAATGGTCATGTGATGTGTATCAGTGAAAGTGTATAGCTGAATATCTTTGTGTGCTACTTGTGTGTGGTAGTCACTGTTAGACACTTAGGGAAAAAGATACCATAGCAGCTGCAGTGTCCGACAGTGAATTCCCCACACTTGAGCCTTTAGTGAGCATTCATCTGCATCTTCTGAGGGTACACCTCAGGTGTCATATATACAGAACACTAGCACTGACACAAAGTACATGGTGGTTGTGGTGGTCCACATATCAACTGCTTTGCTTTCCCAAATGTCACTGAAACCTAGACACTTCACACTGCATGCATGTCACAAAGAGTTTGCACCAGCTTATGATCGAATTAGCACTGGTCAGTAATAATACACTTTAACAGCACAAAGATTTGAGGTTCAGTCCCAGCTTTCACTCACTGTATGTGTGGTTTTTGCATGTTCTTCTCATGTCTGCATCAGTTTCCTTTGGGTTCTCTGGTGCTCTACCACTTCCCAGAAACTTGCTGCTTCACTGGCTATACTATTAGTGTTATATGATTTGTCCCTGTACACATTTATCGGGTGTTTACATTTTGGAAATATTCGTCAGTGGTACAGTTGCTCGAATTATGTAATGGTCAATCTGCAGGTGATCTACCATTTATATAATTCAGGATGTTTTCCCTTTTTTCACAATTGTACAACACTGAAGTTAGTGTATTTAATTTCTGGTGGAGCTGGGGCAGATTCCTCACCTTGGAGGATGTGAGAAGCAAAGCCCCACACCCAAAAGTTATTTGTTTGTTTTTGGTGTTCATAACTGTAACAGGTTGGTTTACATTTGTGACCACTTTAGTTAGATTATTTCAGTAAGAGATGAATGCAATCATGGATGAGGATATATGTAAACACACGCACACATCTATGTATGTATGGTAAGAGATGAATGCAATCATGGATGAGGATATATGTAAACACACGCACACATCTATGTATGTATGGTAAGAGATGAATGCAATCATGGATGAGGATATATGTAAACACACGCACACATCTACGTATGTATGGTTTACTATCAAAATATGGAATGGCACTTATGCAAAACTGGGATGATTGAAAGCGTATTTTCCAGTTTCCATAATGACGTTTTGAGAATATCTGAATTTACATTAGCAAATGGTAGTGTACATTTGGTAATATGAGATCCATGTTCTGATTGGAGATTGCACCACAGTGAGGAATGGAAATTTACCCTTTTCCTCACTGTAGTGTGATCTTGGAGTTGGAATATATAATTTGCAGGGGGTGTGGGGGGCACATGGTGGTTTGCTCCCCTGCAAAACTGTAGAAACTTGTGCTGTAGATGTACAATTACTACTGCAGCTTCAGCATAACTGCCTGAGGGGATGACATCACCTCCTGACATTTCAAATACATTCGAATGCAGATATCAAGGTGATGATTTCCGACATTCTGCAAATGTGACATTGCCAAGTTCGAAATGTCAGTTCGAGCAAGTGAATAGATTTTTTGTGACTTTCAACATTTTGATAGTAAATTATATATATATATATATATATATATATATAATATACACACATATATACGTATATAAATATATATATAATATATACATATATATATATATATATATATATATATATATATATATAAATAAATATAATTAATATAACACACACACACACACACATATATATATATATATATATATATATATATATATATATATATATATATATATACACATATTGTACTTACCCTTGCATTTGTGGTCCTGGTTGTAAATGAAAATTGTCTGATGACCATTTCAGTTTGCCTAGTTTAAAATAAATAAATTACTCTGAGGTCATTCTGCCAAAGCCCACTATTGCAGAAGATAATAGAACAGTGGCTGAAGTTATGGACTCAAGGCTAGACTCTTTTGACAGACATATGAAGGTAATGGACAAGTTCTTTTACAGTCTTCACCACTGGAGAAGCAGGCACACAGTCTGGCTCACATGCATTGGCTATTGGTGGCTGCGAGTGGCTGATGTCAGTACTGCAACCTATCAGCTGTCAGGGTGGTGTGATCTGCCTGTGACTCGGTGGATGATTATGGATTCTGAGTGACTGTCCTGGCAGATCACTGACTCCCACACAGCTATCATTATGGCCATAACAGACCTGATGCACTTCGGGAGCATAGGTGTCATAGCGATGACCCATAATGAATTGATGTAGGCTGTGCATGAACAGAACATCTTCTATGGTACATGCTGTCCAGCATATGGGTGGGGGGCATAATGATGAGGCACCTTTGCCAGGTGTAAGAAAATAAAAGACAATTAGCATCAGTGAGACATGCCATATGGGATGTGACTGGTAGTCCTGTGGCCTAACATAATTATCCTATAGATGTATGTGGATGTAGGTATAGCATGATTCTCACCAATCCCAACCTCATTCTGTTCCTTATATCATTTATTCTACAAGCACAGCAGCTGACAGCAATTTTCCATTCTCTTCTACCACCCTCTATCTTAATTTGTTAAGCAGGGTAGAGTAGACCACTGATCCAGAATGGATTTACTGGAGGTACTGTGGATTATTAGTGTTTTCCCTTTACCTCTGTGGGTGATATTTCATATCTGCTCCTACTGTGTTGGCTTTCACCTTACTTAGCAGATCATCATGTCATATCTGGCTGTCTCTGAAGAGGTTACACACATGTGTCATGGTCATTACCCACGTAACACACACGTGTCATGGTCATTACCTACGTAACACACACGTGTCATGGTCATTACCCACGTGTCATGGTCATTACCCATGCAACACACACATGTCATGGTCATTACCCACATAACACACGTGTCATGGTCATTGCCCACGTAACACATGCGTGTCATGGTCATTACCTACGTAACACACACGTGTCATGGTCATTACCCACGTAACACACACGTGTCATGGTAATTACCCACGTAACACGTGTCATGTTCATTACCCACGTAACACACACGTGTCATGGTCATTACCCACGTAACACACACGTGTCATGGTCATTACCCAGGTAACACACACATGTGTCATGGTCATTACCCAGGTAACAGTTACATTGGTTATTGTTCCATTTCCACTATACACCAACTAAGGTAGTGATAACACTTTTTATTTACATAGACATATAAATCTGGACCTCTTGGTGTTTTTATGTTAGCAATATTTGCTTAATCAATTGCACCACTGCAGACAGGAATTGGGAAAATTATAAAAAAACAAAATGCACGCACACTGGATCTGTTCCCATGAACAATCAGATATATAATAGTACAAAAAAAAGTTTAAGCTCTCTCGTCCTTTGTGTTCTAGGACTTTTTCAGGCACTTGTTGTTGTTGTGTCTTTCGGCTTTTTCCAGTGAGGGGTCGCCACAGTGGAACTCTGGTCCGCTAATACTTGGCAGTAGATTTTTACATGTCGAGTTGCCGGCCCTGACACACAACCTTCAATGAAGGTACGCCCATTCACACATGTCTCCACAAAGAAGACGGTCTAGCTGAGAATCGAACAGGACAACGTCTTACTGTGAGGCGACAACGCTACTGCAGCACCACCACCGCAGTACACTGATCAAACTTAAAACACACCTCTTAAATAATTTACAAATTCAGCTGACAATGTCACATGAAACACAGTACATAATATGATGTCACATGATTTCATCTTAAATATCACCCCAACACAAATGTTAATAACTACACTAAAAACACTCCATAATTAAGGACTGGTTGTTGACTGGTTGTCAAATGTAAAAAACAAATGTTAAATCTGAAAAGTTAAAAATATGTCTATATATGTAGACCTCATAATTTAATATTTTAAGAACTGATAATATGGTCATTATATTTTTATTCAAAATTTTGCTGCCCTGAGCTTCAGTACACTATTAGTTGAAACCCTGTCATTCAATCCAGGGAATTGCGTTCAACTGCAGTTGCCAGAATAACTCCATGTATTCTAACATTGCTTCCCAAGGTCCACCTGTGAGGTTCATTTCTATTTTTTCCAGTATAAAAAATAAAAATGTGTTAAAGCTGTTACATGTCCCAATATGTCTGTACAGGACATTATTAATATATTTTCTTTTTATATCATTGATGTCTACAAATGCTTTTAGCCTTTGGTCCCTCTGACTTACCAACATAAAATACATCACAGGTAAGACAACTGGCAAGTTAAACCATACAAGAAGTTTTACAAGTATACCTCCCTAAACAGGGGATCATTCTATCCTATGAAGAGACAGAGACATACGGTCCATCCTTAATATACTGGCACCATCTATACCTCCCTCATTTCAACACATGTGCTGTCTGTAGTGTACTGCAATGTTTTCCTTTGTATTTCATTCTAGTCTTTATATTCACATTCCTACCATACACCACAGTTGGCATGTTGGCAAAATGCTCCTTTAAAGTTGTATCAAAAGAAAGGGACCAATTCATATTAATAATCATTCTAATCTCTTTCCTGTCTGTTGAAAATGGCAATATGAGGGCTGTAGTTTTGTCATTCTGTGGCTTGGTGTGACACTTAAAATCCTGCCCCACAGAATAGGGGGAAAATCTTTTGTCTTCCCTACTCACCTTGACCTCTTGAAAAATGTTGGCCATTAAGTCCATAGGATACCCCCCTTTCATAAAACGTGATTTTCAAAAAATCACATTTAGTAGTAAAAACATCATCAGAAATGAGACATGAAAGTCTTACAAATGAAATAAGAAATTAAAGTCTTTGATCACACTGCAGTTCTGTCTGAAGGGGTACCAGCTCTTAAAATGTAGATAAGAATTTGAAAAGGCTGGTTTATTCAGTATAGTAGAACTATAACAATTCCATTCATACTGTTTATATACAAAAACAGCCAGGTAATCGATGCATTTTTTATCTAGTTTAAAAATAAATTAAAAAATTCTGTAGTTGCCCCTAAATAGTGGGAAACAATTGGTAGCCTCGTCTTGTAGACCTGACCATATTAAAAAATTATTGCCCAAAAATGACCCATACATCTTATATTCCACCTGAGTAGAATCAAAAACA